>NW_025226161.1:251758-260808 GCF_018294505.1 Triticum aestivum | reverse complement strand
GCCGTTCACCGTAGTTCCCGCGGCCACCGTGCCCAGATCGCCCCGACGACGTGCCCGAACGACTCCCCGCCGTCGACTACGCCGACTGCGCCATCGGGAACGAGCCGAGCGCCACTACATCGACCTCCCCGAGCTCGTCTTCCCCGCACGGCCGCCGTCGATCATCGCCGACTCCGGCTACCCCGCGCCCTCCCCGAGCTCGCTGCCACTCCCTACGGCTCCGCTGTGAGCTCCTCTACCTCCTCCCCCTCTCCGCTAGCTCGCCCGCGCTCCCTAGCTTCTTCCCCGCGCGCGCCCGAACGCCACGCCGCGGAGCTCGCCGCGGGCGTGTCTCCGGTGACCAAGTGGTCACGGGCGTTGGCCCGCTAGCCCGACCGCACCATGCCGCACCCGCCTAGCTAGCTAGTTCGGCCATTCGCGCGCTCTAGCGTAGCTTCCATCGGGCCCCCGTAGCTCCTCGCCGCCGGCGAGCCCGTAGCGGTCGACCCCGTCCGTTCCAGCCCCTCCGACCACCGCCGTTGGACGCGCGACGTCGAGCCGCCTCGAACGCGCCCAGCCCCGCCCCCGCAAACCCACAGTGGGTGAAACCCGCGCCCCTCCCGCGCGCGCCGCCGTGCGTTTTGGTCGCCGGCGATACTCCGGCGCCGGCCGCCGACGTGGCACACCTGGGGCCACCCCTAGGTCACTGCCAGTGGCCCCCACGGGCCCAGTTGACTGGATTGACCCATTCAACTGCTGACTGGGCAGGCCCAGTCACTGACATGCGGGCCCCGCCGCAAAAATTAAAAAGAAAAGAAAAAGAAAATGTTTTATAAATAAAAATAATTAGTTTAATTAATCTCTCACTGACAGGTGGGCCCAGTAGTTAATTAGCTAAAAAACTAATTAGTTAATCCTCTGTTAACCCACTGTCTATGACAGGTGGGTCCCCCTTGTCAGTTTGACCAGTCAACCCGGACTGTTAACCGCTAACGTCACCCCTACGTCATGCTGACGTCATATCCCTTTTTCTGTTAATTAAATAATTCCAGAAATTCAAATAAACTTTGAAAATTCATATCTTTTAAACCGTAACTCGGATGAAAATGTTTTCTATATGAAAGTTGCTCAGAACGACGAGACGAATCCGAATACGCAGTCCGTTCGTCCACCACACCTCCCTAACCTATCGAACTAGCAACTTTCCCCCTCCGGTCCGTCTGTCCGAAAACGTGAAACATCGGGAATACCTCCCGGATGTTCCCCCCCTTCACCGGTACCACCTACTGTCGCGTTAGGGCACCCCTAGCACCGCTCACTGTCATGTCACGCATCGTCATGCTTATGTTTGCATTGTATTTACTGTTTCTTCCCCCTCTTCTCTCCGGTAGACTACGAGACCGACACTGCTGCTGCCCAGTTCGACTACGGAGTCGACGACCCCTCCTACTTGCCAGAGCAACCAGGCAAGCCCCCCCCCCTTGATCACCAGATATCGCCTACTCTCCTCTATACTGCTTGCATTAGAGTAGTGTAGCATGTTACTGCTTTTCGATATCCTATTCTGATGCATAGCCTACCCTTGCTACTACTGTTGATACCTTTACCTGCAATCCTACATGCTTAGTATAGGATGCTAGATTTCCATCAGTGGCCCTACATTCTTGTCCGTCTGCTGTGCTACACTATCGGGCCGTGATCACCTGGGCGGTGATCGCGGGTATATACTTATATACTATATACATGACACATGTGATGACTAAAGTCGGGTCGGCTCGTAGGAGTACCCGCAAGTGGATCTTTGTGGCGGAGCGACAGGGCAGGTTGAGACCGCCTAGGTAAGAGGTGGGCCTGGCCCTGGTCGGCGTTCGCGGATACTTAACACGCTTAACAAGATCTTGGTATTTGATCTGAGTCTGGCCATTTGGTCTATACGCACTAGCCATCTACGCGGGAGTAGTTATGGGTATCCCGGCGTCGTGGTATCAGCCGAAGCCCTCGTGACGTCAGCGACTGAGTGGCGCGCGCCGTGTTGGACCGCTTTGACGTAACCGCCGTGATCGTGTGGGTTGCTAGGTCTGCTCGCGGCCGCGTTCGCAACGTGCAGGTGTGCATAGGGCGATGGGCCCAGACCCCTGTGCGCTTAGGATTAGACCGGCGTGCTGACCGCTCTGTTGTGCTTAGGTGGGGCTGCGACGCGTTGATCTTACGAGGCCGGGCATGACCCAGAAAAGTGTGTCCGGCCAATTGGGATCGAGCATGTTGGGTTATGTGGTGCACCCCTGCAGGGAAGTCTATCTATTCGAATAGCCGTGTCCCTCGGTAAAAGGATGACCTGGAGTTGTACCTTGAGCTTATGACAACTAGAACTGGATACTGAATAAAATACACCCTTCCAAGTGCCAGATACATCCCGGTGATCGCTCTCTAACAGGGCGACGAGGAGGGGATTGCCGGGTAGGATTATGCTATGCGATGCTACTTGGAGGACTTCAATCTACTCTCTTCTACATGCTGCAAGATGGAGATGTCCAGAAGCTTAGTCTTCGACAGGACTAGCTATCCCCCTCTTATTCCGGCATTCTGCAGTTCAGTCCACTGATATGCCTCTTTACACATATACCCATGCATATGTAGTGTAGCTCCTTGCTTGCGAGTACTTTGGATGAGTACTCACGGTTGCTTTTCTCCCTCTTTTCCCCTTCCTATATCGGATTGTCGCAATCAGATGTTGGAGTTCAGGAGCCAGACGCCACCGTCGACGACGACACCTACGACACTGGAGGTGCCTACTACTACGTGCAGGCCGCTGACGACGACCAGGAGTAGTTAGGAGGTCCCAGGCAGGAGGCCTTGCCTTTTCGATCGTTGCTACTTTTGTGCTAGCCTTCTTCAGGCAAACTTGTTTAACTTATGTCTGTACTCAGATATTGTTGCTTCCGCTGACTCGTCTGTGATCGAGCACTTGTATTCAAGCCCTCGAGGCCCCTGGCTTGTATTATGATGCTTGTATGACTTAATTATGTTGTAGAGTTGTGTTGTGATATCTTCCCGTGAGTCCCTGACCTTGATCGTACACATTTGCGTGCATGATTAGTGTACGGTCAAATCGGGGGCGTCACAAGTTGGTATCAGAGCCGACTGCCTGTAGGAACCCCCCTTCCACACTCCTTGGCCGAAGTCGAGTCTAGTCATTGCAAAACTTTTACTAACATGGCTGTGCGGCTTACGGGCCCACGTCGCCATTGGGTGGTACTAGGATCTTTTACTCCTCGACCTTTACTCTGGGACTCTGAAATCTCTTCTACTCGGGTTAAACGAATTTACTAACTCTAACACTAGGATCCCGTGACCGCGTTCACCCCAAAGATGGATAAGCCTTAGTTGTTTCTTAGAATAGTATTTTGACCAATTCACACACTGTCATTTCACTCCTTTGAAACGTCTTTGCTTTCAGATGGAACCCACGAGGCAGGTTGTTCGCCACACGATGGTCATTGGTGCCTCGGGATCACCTGCGGTGCTAGCTGAGATGATGACCTATCTGGGTTATCGTTGGCACCCTGAGTACACCGTCTACGAGGAGTATCAGGACTTTAACCAGGAGCAGTACCGTGCCATCGTCCACCTCTACTCTCGGGAGTACGACTCCACTACTGTGCTGCACACCGCACATGGTGTTGGGGTGACCATCGATATGGCTGTCCATGATGCAGCCTATGCTGCTCTGACACGTCTTCGTGGAGAGTATCGGGAGTTGGACACCTCCCCTTTCAGGCACATTGCTATCGCCTCTGATGTTGGTGCGGAGGGATACTATACTGCTGCCTACTCCACTGTCACCCGGGAGCCCTTCTACCATCAGCACCTGGTTCTGCATGCTGATGGACTGGATCGAGCTAACCGAGCTCTTCGCCACGAGATGTACACCACCCGTCAGCACCTTTACCGTGCTCTGACACTGCTGCACCCCTTTGTCCGGTCTGGACAGGTACCGCGTACTGCGATCTACCCAGCCAGGACCGTGATGCCCCACGGTGTTGGTTGGCCAGAGGTGGGAGGCTACTCTCCCGCACTTGGTTCTCTTCTGCCACCTGAGCGTCGGGCTCTACACCTGAGTATCCGCGGCCCCCAGTCTGCTGACGTGGAGAGCTATCCGTTGCCTCACTACCAGCTGTCGGGCTACGATTACCTCCACAGTACCTCTTGGGACTGATGTAGGCTTGATGGTAGTATTAGTTTCAGTCGTCGCGAGCCTGTGTGCCGCCTATGATGTTTTAGTCCTTGTACTGAACTCTATGCATGACCCCTTTTGTAAGTTATGCCGACTACTATGCAGTAGCTATCATGCTCCTTTCAATTATGCATGTTTCATCATGAATGATTCTTGTCATTGCAAGTTTTCTCAATGCTGAACTACCCCTGTTATATATTAGCAGGATGGTTAGACCAGGTGGTCGTGGTCGTGGTGGCGATGCCCCACCACCACCTGAGTACATGGCTGGTATGATCCAACAGTTCGAACTGAACCGCCAATTCATGGAAAATATGATGGCTCAGTTTCCTCGCCCCAATATGAACCAGCAGCCAGCCCAAGTGACTCTTCAAGATTTCATACGCCTCAACCCAACCATCTACCGCAGCTCAACTCAGCCTCTGGATGCTGATGACTGGCTCCGTGACATCACCTGTGAGATGGAGTCTGCTGATGTAGCCCCTGCCAGCTATGTCAATTTTGCTTCCTTCTTCTTGAAGGGACCCGCAGCTCAATGGTGGGACAGCCACAGGCGTACTCTGCCAGCTGGAACAATCATCACCTGGCCAGACTTCCAAGCTGCTTTCCGTGCCCGCTTCATTCCTCAGGGAGTCATGGATCGGAAGAAGCGTGAGTTCCGCAACCTCACCCAAGGCAACAAAACTGTTGAAGCTTATCAGCGGGAGTTTCTGGACTTGTCCCGCTATGCTGAAGAAGACATTGCAACTGATGCACGCAGACAGGAGAAGTTCCGAGATGGACTACAAGCTGACATCAAGCTCGCACTTCTAGTGCATGACTTCGCCGATTTCGCCACCTTGGTGAATAAGGCCATCAATGTCGAGACTGGTCTGCAGGAATACCAGAGCTCTTAGAGGCGCAACCGTGACACGGGCTCATCTTCGGGCTCGCCCTCCCAGAAGCGTAAGATATGGATCCCAAACAGCATGTATCGTCCAAATGCACCTGCTCCCAGGAAATCTTATGCTGCACCGCGTCTGCCTCCTCCACCATCTAAGCAGTCAAAGCTACCAGCTCCCCCACCTGGGGCTCCTGTTCCCACTCCCGATAATGGTCTGTGCTTCAAGTGTGGTCAACCGGGTCACTTTGCCAGGAACTGCTATCAGAACCAGAATCAACTGGCCCTTCCAGCAGCTGGCCGTGGTAACAACCAGCCCCGCAACAACAATGCTAAGTCTTATGGTCGTGCTCATGCCAACCACGTTGATCTCAGCGAAGCTCAAGACCAGCCTGCTACTGTGATGGGTACACTCCTCGTAAATTCAGTACCAGCATCCGTTTTATTTGATACAGGAGCATCCCATTCATTCATTTCAGCAGAATTTGCATTCCTGCATGGCATTAATCACGAAGAGATAAACACTCCGCTAGTGGTACACACCCCTGCGGGCCAATGTCAAACCTCTATGGTTAGTCGCGATGTTACTGTTGAAATTGAAGGACTGGAATTTCTTGTCTCTCCCATCGTACTGAAGTCCTATAGCATTGATCTCATTCTGGGAATGAATTGGTTAAGAGCGCATACTGCTTCAATCGTTTGCACCACTAAGACCGTCCATCTGCTACACCCTTCAGATGAGATAGTTACTTACCAAGCCCATCTGGTGCAAAATGCCGAGGCAAGGCTCTATGCATTGAATGCATTGAACGCTGCACCACTCGAGGGCATTGAAAACATTCCCGTCGTGCGTGAATTCCTCGACGTCTTCCCTGAAGAACTTCCAGGGATTCCCCCTGCTAGAGCTGTCGAATTCATCATCGACTTGAAACCAGGTACCACTCCTATAGCCAAGCGACCCTACAAAATGCCGCCGCATGAACTCGACAAGTCTCTTCGCAAAGGATTCATTCGCCCAAGTTGCTCTCCTTGGGGAGCACCTTCTCTCTTTGTTAAGAAGAAGGACGGGACAAACCGGTTAGTTCAAGACTACCGTCCTATAAACCAAGCTACCATTCAGAATAAATACCCTCTTCCTCGGATCAATGATCTGTATGATCAACTGGCGGGTTCGTCAGTGTTCTCTAAGCTCGACTTGAGGTTGGGCTACCACCAGATCCGTGTTCGCGAAGAGGATATCCCAAAGACCGCCTTCGTGGCTCGCTATGGTTCATACGAGTACACCGTCATGTCTTTCGGTTTAACCAATGCTCCAGCCACCTTCTCTTGTCTGATGAACTACATATTCATGGATTACCTCGACAAGTTCGTCGTGGTTTATCTGGATGATATCCTGATATTTTCCAAGAACGAAGAAGAACATGCTGAACATCTTCGACTTGTGCTGGAAAAACTACGAGAACATCAACTATATGCCAAGTTCTCTAAATGTGAATTCTGGCTACCGGAACTAACCTATCTGGGGCATGTCATCTCTAAGGATGGTATTGCCGTCAACCCCGAGCGAGTTCAGGCTATTCTTGATTGGACTCCTCCCAAGAACGTTAAGCAAGTCAGAAGTTTTCTCGGTCTCGCCAGCTATTGCCGTCGATTCGTCGAGAACTTCTCTAAGATCGCCAGGCCTCTGACTAACCTGTTGCATAAGGGTGTCAAGTTCCAATGGACAGACAAATGTCAGGAAAGTTTCCAGGCACTCAAAGACAAGTTGACTTCTGCCCCAGTTCTAGCTCCACCTGATACTAAGAAGGACTTCGTCATCTACTGCGACGCTTCCCGTCAAGGATTAGGCTGTGTCCTAATGCAAGACCGCAGAGTGATTGCTTATGCCTCTCGACAATTGCGCCCTCACGAAGAGAACTACCCAGTTCACGACCTCGAACTTGCTGCTGTCATTCATGCGCTGAAGCAGTGGCGACATTACCTTCTCGGTAATCGTTGCGAGATCTTCACCGACCACCAAAGTCTGAAGTATCTGTTTACTCAACCAGATCTGAACCTCCGTCAGCAGAGATGGATGGAGCTTGTTGCAGACTTTGACTTGGGTACTTCCTATACGCCAGGCAAGGCTAATGTAATGGCTGATGCCTTGAGCCGCAAGTCTTACTGCAACCACCTCCAGGTTCATAAAGTTCAGCCCTCGCTTGTTGAAGAATTCAGGAAGCTGAACCTCCATATTGTTCCTCCGGGTGCACTCGCTCCCCCTCCTAAACAATTTGGCAAGGTGAACCTCCACGTTGTTACCCAGGGTTCCCTCAATACCCTAGTTGCTAAACCAGATCTCGAGGACAGCATCAAAAGGCTACAGAAGTATGACTCTGAAGCCTACAAGATTAAGCGCTACCTCGCAGGAGGAAAGCCCTCATTCTTCACCATTTCTGAAGATGGCACCCTATACTTCAAGGGCCGCCTAGTGGTGCCATGTACAGAGAAAAACCTGGATATGACACAGGAAGTTATGAAAGAAGCTCATGATACGCCTCTAAGTATCCATCCGGGTAGTACAAAGATGTACCAAGACATCCGTCAAAGATTCTGGTGGACTAATATGAAGCAAGACATTGCTCGTTATGTTGCTGAGTGTGACGTTTGCCGTCGTATCAAAGCAGAACATCAAAGGCCTGCTGGAACTCTGCAACCTATCTCTATTCCTGAATGGAAATGGGACCATGTTGAGATGGACTTCGTCACTGGATTTCCCAAATCGCAGAAAGGTAATGATGCTATTCTTGTCGTCATTGACCGGCTTTCCAAAGTTGCACATTTCCTGGCAGTCAAAGAAACGATCACTGCTAGCCAGTTGGCAACGCTCTATATGTCCAGGATTGTTTCACTCCACGGTATTCCATTGGTTATCAGCTCAGACCGTGGCAGCTTATTAACTTCAAGATTTTGGGCAAGTTTCCAAGAAGCAATGGGAACTCATCTGTCATTCAGTACTGCGTTTCATCCTCAATCGCAAGGACAAGTTGAACGCGTCAATCAAGTTCTCGAAGACATGCTTCGAGCTTGCGTTATTTCCTTCGGCAAGAAATGGGAGGAATCTCTCCCGTATGCTGAGTTCTCTTATAATAATAGCTATCAAGCTAGTCTGAAGATGGCCCCCTTCGAAGTGTTATATGGACGAAAGTGCCGAACCCCCCTGAACTGGTCAGAAACTGGGGAACGTCCACTCATCGGACCGGATATTATCCAAGATGCCGAAGAACAAGTCCGCATTATTCGCGAGAATCTCAAGACTGCTCAGTCACGTCAGAAGAGTCAGTATGACCGTCATCATAAAGACATGGTCTATCAACCTGGCGAAAAGGCTTATCTTCGAGTCACACCTATGAAGGTGCTCACCGCTTTGGGATCAAGGGCAAACTAGCTCCTCGCTATATTGGCCCATTCACTATTCTCGAGAGGCGTGGAAAAGTGGCATACCAACTGGAGCTACCGCCGAACCTTTCTCAGGTTCATGATGTGTTCCATGTGTCACAGCTCCGCCGTTGCTTCAAGGATCCAATCCGAGTTGTGGATCATGAAGTGCTCGAATTACAGCAAGACCTCTCCTATAAGGAGCATCCGGTCCGCATTCTCGACCAAGCTGAACGCCGCACACGTCAGAAGGCGATCAAGTTTCTCAAAGTCCAGTGGTCGCACCATTCTGAAGATGAGGCCACTTGGGAACGAGAGGATCGTCTGCGCGAAGAATACCCCGCACTGTTTCCTTCTACCTCCTAAATCTCGGGACGAGATTTCTTGTAGTGGAGGAGATTTGTAACACCCTGAGAATCATGCTACAGTAACCCCCTGTGATTAAGCTAATCATATTGCTAAACAGGGCTAGATCACATTTGAACCACACCCTTGTCAAACTCCTAGTTCAAACTTCAATTAAATTTAAAAGTGGAAAAT
>NW_025226161.1:244824-251014 GCF_018294505.1 Triticum aestivum | reverse complement strand
TTCCTGTTCCCCCGACCGGGTCGGAACAGGGGAGCGTCGCCGCCGAACTCCCTCGCCGGCGGTGAACCCCGCGAGAGGATAAGGGCGCCAGCGGCCCCCCGCTCCCTCGGGCCTCTCTCCCACTCGCCCCCGCTCTCCCTCGGCCTCTGCGCCTTCTCCCCCGCCAGATCCCCCTCCCTCTCCCCTCCGTTCCCCTCTGCCCGAGCGCGCTCGCCGCCGTTCACCGTAGTTCCCGCGGCCACCGTGCCCAGATCGCCCCGACGACGTGCCCGAACGACTCCCCGCCGTCGACTACGCCGACTGCGCCATCGGGAACGAGCCGAGCGCCACTACATCGACCTCCCCGAGCTCGTCTTCCCCGCACGGCCGCCGTCGATCGTCGCCGACTCCGGCTACCCCGCGCCCTCCCCGAGCTCGCTGCCACTCCCTACGGCTCCGCTGTGAGCTCCTCTACCTCCTCCCCCTCTCCGCTAGCTCGCCCGCGCTCCCTAGCTTCTTCCCCGCGCGCGCCCGAACGCCACGCCGCGGAGCTCGCCGCCGGCGTGTCTCCGGTGACCAAGTGGTCACGGGCGTTGGCCCGCTAGCCCGACCGCACCATGCCGCACCCGCCTAGCTAGCTAGTTCGGCCATTCGCGCGCTCTAGCGTAGCTTCCGTCGGGCCCCCGTAGCTCCTCGCCGCCGGCGAGCCCGTAGCGGTCGACCCCGTCCGTTCCAACCCCTCCGACCACCGCCATTGGACGCGCGACGTCGAGCCGCGTCGAACGCGCCCAGCCCCGCCCCCGCAAACCCACAGTGGGTGAAACCCGCGCCCCTCCCGCGCGCGCCGCCGTGCGTTTTGGTCGCCGGCGATACTCCGGCGCCGGCCGCCGACGTGGCACACCTGGGGCCACCCCTGGGTCACTGCCAGTGGCCCCCACGGGCCCAGTTGACTGGGTTGACCCAGTCAACTGCTGACTGGGCAGGCCCAGTCACTGACATGCGGGCCCCGCCGCAAAAATTAAAAAGAAAAGAAAAATAAAATGTTTTATAAATAAAAATAATTAGTTTAATTAATCTCTCACTGACAGGTGGGCCCAGTAGTTAATTAGCTAAAAAACTAATTAGTTAATCCTCTGTTAACCCACTGTCTATGATAGGTGGGTCCCCCTTGTCAGTTTGACCTGTCAACCCGGACTGTTAACCGCTGACGTCACTCCTACGTCATGCTGACGTCATATCCCTTTTTCTGTTAATTAAATAATTCGAGAAATTCAAATAAACTTTGAAAATTCATATCTTTTAAACCGTAACTCGGATGAAAATGTTTTCTATATGAAAGTTGCTCAGAACGACGAGACGAATCCGAATACGCAGTCCGTTCGTCCACCACACCTCCCTAACCTATCGAACTAGCAACTTTCCCCCTCCGGTCCGCCTGTCCGAAAACGTGAAACATCGGGAATACCTCCCGGATGTTCCCCCCCTTCACCGGTACCACCTACTGTCGCGTTAGGGCACCCCTAGCACCGCTCACTGTCATGTCACGCATCGTCATGCTTATGTTTGCATTGTATTTACTGTTTCTTCCCCCTCTTCTTTCCGGTAGACTACGAGACCGACACTGCTGCTGCCCAGTTCGACTACGGAGTCGACGACCCCTCCTACTTGCCAGAGCAACCAGGCAAGCCCCCCCCCCCTTGATCACCAGATATCACCTTCTCTCCTCTATACTGCTTGCATTAGAGTAGTGTAGCATGTTACTGCTCTTCGATATCCTATTCTGATGCATAGCCTACCCTTGCTACTACTGTTGATACCTTTACCTGCAATCCTACATGCTTAGTATAGGATGCTAGATTTCCATCAGTGGCCCTACATTCTTGTCCGTCTGCTGTGCTACACTATCGGGCCGTGATCACCTGGGCGGTGATCACGGGTATATACTTATATACTATATACATGACACATGTGATGACTAAAGTCGGGTCGGCTCGTAGGAGTACCCGCAAGTGGATCTTTGTGGCGGAGCGACAGGGCAGGTTGAGACCGCCTAGGTAAGAGGTGGGCCTGGCCCTGGTCGGCGTTCGCGGATACTTAACACGCTTAACGAGATCTTGGTATTTGATCTGAGTCTGGCCATTTGGTCTATACGCACTAGCCATCTACGCGGGAGTAGTTATGGGTATCCCGGCGTCGTGGTATCAGCCGAAGCCCTCGTGACGTCAGCGACTGAGTGGCGCGCGCCGTGTTGGACCGCTTTGACGTAACCGCCGTGATCGTGTGGGTTGCTAGGTCTGCTCGCGGCCGCGTTCGCAACGTGCAGGTGTGCATAGGGCGATGGGCCCAGACCCCTGCGCTTAGGATTAGACCGGCGTGTTGACCGCTCTGTTGTGCTTAGGTGGGGCTGCGACGCGTTGATCTTACGAGGCCTGGCATGACCCAGAAAAGTGTGTCCGGCCAATTGGGATCGAGCGTGTTGGGTTATGTGGTGCACCCCTGCAGGGAAGTCTATCTTTTCGAATAGCCGTGTCCCTCGGTAAAAGGACGACCCGGAGTTGTACCTTGAGCTTATGACAACTAGAACTGGATACTGAATAAAATACACCCTTCCAAGTGCCAGATACATCCCGGTGATCGCTCTCTAACAGGGCGACGAGGAGGGGATTGCCGGGTAGGATTATGCTATGCGATGCTACTTGGAGGACTTCAATCTACTCTCTTCTACATGCTGCAAGATGGAGATGTCCAGAAGCTTAGTCTTCGACAGGACTAGCTATCCCCCTCTTATTCCGGCATTCTGCAGTTCAGTCCACTGATATGCCTCTTTACACATATACCCATGCATATGTAGTGTAGCTCCTTGCTTGCGAGTACTTTGGATGAGTACTCACGGTTGCTTTTCTCCCTCTTTTCCCCTTTCTATATCGGATTGTCGCAATCAGATGTTGGAGTTCAGGAGCCAGACGCCACCGTCGACGACGACACCTACGACACTGGAGGTGCCTACTACTACGTGCAGGCCGCTGACGACGACCAGGAGTAGTTAGGAGGTCCCAGGCAGGAGGCCTTGCCTTTTCGATCGTTGCTACTTTTGTGCTAGCCTTCTTAAGGCAAACTTGTTTAACTTATGTCTGTACTCAGATAGTGTTGCTTCCGCTGACTCGTCTGTGATCGAGCACTTGTATTCGAGCCCTCGAGGCCCCTGGCTTGTATTATGATGCTTGTATGACTTAATTATGTTGTAGAGTTGTGTTGTGATATCTTCCCGTGAGTCCCTGACCTAGATCGTACACATTTGCGTGCATGATTAGTGTACGGTCAAATCGGGGGCGTCACATTCAAAATGCACCATTCGCATCATCGATTTTCAACCCTTTCTGACTTCATTTGTTATTTTTCATGAATTTACTGATTTTTTGAGCTATATGACCCTAAAAATGAAAAGCACTACAAATGAACTCTGAAAAGGTTGAAAGTTGGCATGGTATCATCATTTCACCCA
Organism: Triticum aestivum; assembly: GCF_018294505.1. Taxonomy (NCBI): domain Eukaryota; kingdom Viridiplantae; phylum Streptophyta; class Magnoliopsida; order Poales; family Poaceae; genus Triticum; species Triticum aestivum. The sequence goes on along the minus strand of NW_025226161.1, from coordinate 247,533 downwards.
CATAGAATCTGCTAAAAAGTTGATAGTGTTTCGGCAAAAACTGGATGCGTGAACAAAACAGACAATCTCTTTCGAAGTATGAGGGTTTGATACGGAAACTCGTCAGTTACAAACGGATTTCAATTTTTTGAACTTACTTGAACTCTAGAATTTTTGTGTGTTCGAAATGCACCGTTCGAAGCCACATCATCAATTTTCAAACCTTTCTGACTTCATTTGTTATTTTTCATGCATTTACTGATTTTTTTGAGCTATATGACCCTGAAAATGAAAAGCTCTACAAATGAACTCTGAAAAGGTTGAAAGTTGGCATGGTATCATCATCTCACCCACATAGCACGTGCTAAAAAGTTGAGAGGGTTACGGCAAAAACTGGATGCACATCGTGTACAAAACGGACAATCTCCTTCGAAGTACCAGGGTTTCATACAGAAACTCGTGTGCTACAAAGGGATTTCATTTTTTTAACTTATTTGAACTCGAGATTTTTGTGTGTTCAAAATGCACCATTCAAAGCCACATCATCTATTTTCAACCCTTTTTGTCTTCATTTGTTATTTTTCATGCATTTACTGTTTTTTTTGAGCTATATGACCCTGAAAATGAAAAGCACTACAAATGAACTCTGAAAAGGTTGAAAGTTTGCATGGTATCATCATTGCACCCACATAGAATGTGCTAAAGCTGAGAGGGTTTCGGCAAAAACTGGATGCACTTCGTGTGCAAAACGGGCAATCTCTTTCGAAGTATCTGGGTTTGATACAAAACTCGTGTGTTACAAACGGATTTCAATTTTTTGAACTTATTTGAACTCCAGACTTTTTGTGTGTTCAAAATGCACCATTCGAAGCCACATCATCAATTTTCAAACCGTTCTGACTTCATTTGTTATTTTTCATGCATTTACTGATTTTTTTAGCTATATGACCCTGAAAATGAAAAGCTCTACAAATGAACTCTGAAAAGGTTGAAAGTTGGCATGGTATCATCATTGCACCCACGTAGAATGTGCTAAAAAGCTGAGAGTGTTTCGGCAAAAACTGGATGCACTTCATGTACAAAACGGACAATCTCCTTCGAAGTACCAGGGTTTCATACGGAAACTCGTGTGTTACAAACGGATTTCATTTTTTTTAACTTATTTTAACTCCAGACTTTCGTGTGTTTAAAATGCACCATTCAAAGCCACATCATCTATTTTCAACCCTTTTTGTCTTCATTTGTTATCTTTCATGCATTTACTGATTTTTTTGAGCTATACGACCCTGAAAATGAAAAGCACTACAAATGAACTCTGAAAAGGTTGAAAGTTGGCATGGTATCATCATTTCACCCACGTAGAATGTGCTGAAAAGTTGAGAGGGTTACGGCAAAAACTGGACGCACTCCGTGTACAAAAAAGGATAATCTCTTTCGAAGTATCAGGGTTTCATAGCGAAACTCGTCTTTTACAAAGGGATTTCATTTTTTTGAACTTATTTGAACTCCAGACTTTTTGTGTGTTGAAAATGCACCATTCAAAGCCACATCATAAATTTTTAACCCGTTCTGATTTCTTTTGTTATTTTCATGCATTTACTGAGTTTTTTAGCTATATGACCCTCAAAATGAAAAGCACTACAAATGAACTCTGAAAAAGGTTGAAACTTGGCATGGTATTATCATTTCACCCACATCGAATGTGCTAAAAATTTGAGAGGGTTAAGGCAAAAACTAGATACACTTCGTGTACAAAATGGACAATCTATTTTGAAGTATCGGGGTTTCATACGGAAACTCATCTGTTACATAGGGATTTTAGTTTTTTGAACTTATTTGAACTCCAGACTTTTTGTGTGTTCAAAATGCACCATTCAAAGCCACATCATCAATTTTCAACCCTTTGTGACTTCATTTGTTATTTTTCATGAATTTACTGATTTTTTTGAGCTATATGACCCTGAAAATGAAAAGCACTACAAATGAACTCTGAAAAGGTTGAAAGTTGGAATGGTATCTTCATTGCACCCACCTAGAATGTGCTAAAAAGCTGAGAGTGTTTCGGCAAAAACTGGATGCACTTCGTGTACAAAACGGACAATCTATTTTGAAGTATCTGGGTTTGATACGGAATCTCGTCTGTTACAAACGGATTTCAATTTTTTGAACTTACTTGAACTCTATACTTTTGGTGTGTTTAAAATGCACCATTCAAAGCCACATCATCAATTTTCAAACCTTTCTGACTTCATTTGTTATTTTTCATGCATTTACTAAATTTTTTTGAGCTATATGACCCTGAAAATGAAAAGCTCTACGAATGAACTATGCAAAGGTTGAAAGTTGGCATGGTATCATCATTTCACCCACATAGCACGTGCTAAAAAGCTGAGAGGGTTACGGCAAAAACTGGATGCACTTCGTGTAGAAAACGGACAATCTCCTTCGAAGTAAAGGGTTTCATACAGAAACTCGTGTGTTACAAAGGGATTTCATTTTTGTTAACTTATTTTAACTCCAGATTTTTGTGTGTTCAAAATGCACCATTAAAAGCCACATCATCTATTTTCAACCCTTTTTGTCTTCATTTGTTATTTTTCATGCATTTACTGTTTTTTGAGCTATATGACCCCGAAAATGAAAAGCACTACTAATGAACTCTGAAAAGGTTGAAAGTTGGCATGGTATAATCATTGCACCCACATAGAATGTGCTAAAAAGTTGAGAGTG
>NW_025226161.1:239451-244660 GCF_018294505.1 Triticum aestivum | reverse complement strand
GACAATCTCTTTCGAAGTATCAGGGTTTGATACGGAAACTCGTCTGTTACATGGGGATTTCAGTTTTTTGAACTTATTTGAACTCCAGATTTTTGTGTGTTCAAAATGCACCATTCAAAGCCACATCATGTATTTTCAACCCTTTCTGACTTCGTTTGTTATTTTTCATGAATTTACTGATTTTTTGAGCTATATGACCCTGAAAATGAAAAGCACTACAAATGAACTCTGAAAAGGTTGAAAGTTGGCATGGTATCATCATTTCACCCACATAGAATGTGCTAAAAAGTTGAGAGTGTTTCGGCAAAAACTGGATGCACTTCGTGTACAAAACAGACAATCTCTTTCGAAGTATCAGGGTTTGATACGGAAACTCGTCTGTTACAAACGGATTTCAATTTTTTGAACTTACTTGAACTCTTGAATTTTTGTGTGTTCAAAATGCACCATTCAAAGCCACATCATCAATTTTCAAACCTTTCTGACATCATTTGCTATTTTGCATGCATTTACTGATTTTTTTTGAGCTATATGACCCTGAAAATGAAAAGCCCTACAATGAACCCTCAAAAGGTTGAAAGTTGGCATGGTATCATCATTTCACCCACATAGAATGTGCTAAAAAGTTGAGAGGGTTACGGTAAAACATGGATGCACTTCGTGTACGAAACGAACAATCTCTTTCGAAGTATCAGGCTTTCATACGGAAACTCGTGTGTTACAAAGGGATTTCAATTTTTTGAAAGTATTTGAACTCGAGACTTTTTGTGTGTTCAAAATGCACCATTCAAAGCCACATCATCAATTCTCAAACCTTTCTGACTTCGTTTGTTATTTTTCATGCATTTACTGATTTTTTGAGCTATATGACCCTGAAAATGAAAAGCTCCACAAATGAACTCTGAAAAGGTTGAAAGTTTGCAAGGTATCATCATTGCACCCACATAGAATGTGCTAAAAAGCTGGTAGGGTTTCGGCAAAAACTGGATGCACTTCGTGTGCAAAACGGAGAATCTCTTTTGAAGTATCTGGGTTTGATATGGAAACTCGTGTGTTACAAACGGATTTCAATTTTTTGAACTTATTTGAACTCCAGAATTTTTGTGTGTTCAAAATGCACCATTCGAAGCCACATCATCAATTTTCAAACCGTTCTGACGTCATTTGTTATTTTTCATGCATTTACTGATTTTTTTTAGCTATATGACCCTGAAAATGAAAAGCTCTACAAATCAACTCTGAAAAGGTTGAAAGTTGGCATGGTATCATCATTGCACCCACATAGAATGATCTAAAAAGCTGAGAGTGTTTCGGCAAAAATTGGATGCACTTCATGTACAAAACGGACAATGTCCTTCGAAGTACCAGGGTTTCATACGGAAACTCGTGTGTTACAAAGGGATTTCATTTTTTTGAACTTATTTTAACTCCAGATTTTTGTGTGTTCAAAATGCACCATTCAAAATCACATCATCAATTTTCAACCCTTTCTTATTTCATCTGTTATTTTTCATGCATTTACTGATTTTTTTTGAGCTATATGACCCTGAAAATGAAAAGCACTACAAATGAACTCTTAAAATGTTGAAAGTTGGCATGGTATCATCATTTCACCCACATAGAATGTGCTAAAAAGTTGAGAGTGTTTAGGCAAAAACTGGATGCACTTCGTGTACAAAACAAATAATCTCTTTCGAAGTATAAGGGTTTTATATGGAAACTCGTCTGTTACAAAGGGATTTCATTTTCTTAACTTATTTGAACTCTAGACTTTTTTTGTGTTCAAAATGCACCATTCAAAGCCACATCATCACATTTCAACCCTTTCTGACTTCATGTTGTTATTTTTGAGCTATACGACCCTGAAAATGAAAAGCACTACAAATGAACTCTGAAAAGGTTCAAAGTTGGTATGGTATCATCATTTCACCCACGTAGAATGTGCTGAAAAGTTGAGAGGGTTACGGCAAAAAGTGGACGCACTTCGTGTACAAAACGGACAAGCTCTTTCGAAGTATCAGGGTTTCATACGGAAACTCGTCTGTTACAAAGGGATTTCAATTTTTTGAACTTACTTGAACTCCAGAATTTTTGTGTGTTCAAAATGCACCATTCAAAGCCACATCATCAATTTTCAAACCTTTCTGACTTCATCTGTAATTTTTCATGCATTTACTGATTTTTTTAGCTATATGACCCTGAAAATGACAAGCTCTACAAATGAACTCTGAAAAGGTTGAAAGTTGGCACGATATAATCATTTCACCCACATAGAATGTCCTAAAAAGTTGAGACGGTTACGGCAAAAACTGGATGCACTTCGTGTACAAAACGGACAATCTCTTTCGAAATATCAGAGTTTCATACGGAAACTCGTCTGTTACAAAGGGATATCATTTTTTTGAACTTATTTGAACTCCAGATTTTTGAATGTTCAAATTGCACCATTCAAAGCCACATCGCCAATTTTCAACCCTTTCTGACTTCATTTGTTATTTTTCGTGCATTTACTAATTTTCTGAGCTATATGACCCTGAAAATGGAAAGCACTACAAATGAACTCTGAAAAGGTTGAAAGTTTGCATGGTATCCTCATTTCCCCCGCATAGAATGTGCGAAAAAGTTGAGAGGGTTACGGCAAAAACTGGATGCACTTCGTGTACAAAACGGAAAATCTCGTTCGAAGTATCAGGGTTTCATACGGAAACTCGTCTGTTACAAAGGGATTTCAATTTTTGAACTTGTTTGAACTCCAGAATTTTTGTGTGTTCAAAATGCACCATTCAAAGCCACATCATCAATTTTCAACCCTTTCTGACTTTATTTCTTACTTTTCAGGCATTTACTAATTTTTTGAGCTATATGACCCTGAAAATGGAAAGCACTACAAATGAACTCTTAAAAGGCTGAAAGTTGGCATGTTATCATCTTTTCATCCACATAGAATGTGCTAAAAAGTTGATAGGGTTACGACAAAAACTGGATGCACTTCGTGTACAAAACGGACAATCTCTTTCGAAGTATCAGTGTGTTGTACGGAAACTCGTCTGTTACATAGGGATTTCATTTTTTTAACTTCTTTGAACTCTAGACTTTTATTGTGTTCAAAATGCACCATTCAAAGCCACATAATCAATTTCCAACCCTTTCTGACTTCATTTGTTATTTTTCATGCATTTACTGATTTTTTTGAGCTATATGACCCTGAAAATGAAAAGCACTACAAATGAACTCTGAAAAGGCTGAAAGTTGGCATGATATCATCATTTCACCGACGTAGAATGTGCTGAAAAGTTGGGAGGGTTACGGCAAAAACTGGATGCACTTCGTGTACAAAACGGACAATCTCGTTCGAAGTATCAGGGTTTCATACCGAAACTCGTCTGTTACAAAGGGATTTCAATTTTTGAACTTAGTTGAACTCCAAAAATTTTGTGTGTTCAAAATGCACCATTCAAAGCAACATCATCAATTTTCAAACCTTTCTGACTTCATCTGTTATGTTTCATGCATTTACTGATTTTTTGAGCTATATGACCCTGAAAATGACAAGCTCTACAAATAAACTCTGAAAAGGTTGAAAGTTGGTACGGTATAATCATTTCGCCCACATAGAATGTCCTAAAAAGTTGAGACAGTTACGGCAAAAACTGGATGCACTTCGTGTACAAAACGGACAATCTTTTTCGAAGTATTAGGGTTTTATACGGAAACTCGTCTGTTACAAAGGGATATCATTTTTTTTGAACTTATTTGAACTCCAGATAATTGAGTGTTCAAAATGCACCATTCAAAGTCACATCGTCAATTTTCAACCCTTTCTGATTTCATTTGTTATTTTTCATGCATTTCTTGATTTTTTTGAGCTATATGACCCTGAAAATGAAAAGCACTACAAATGAACTCTTAAAAGGCTGAAAGTTGGCATGGTATCATCATTTCACCCACGTAGAATGTGCTAAAAAGTTGATAGGGTTACGGCAAAAACGGGATGCACTTCTTGTACAAAACGGACAATCTGTTTCGAAGTATCAGGGTTTTATACGAAAACTCGTCTGTTACATAGAGATTTCATTTTTTTAACTTCTTTGAACTATAGACTTTTATTGTGTTCAAAATGCACCATTCAAAGCCACATCATTTATTTTCAACCCTTTCTGACTTCATTTGTTATTTTTCGTGCATTTAATAATTTTCTGAGCTATATGACCCTGAAAAAGGAAAGCACTACAAATGAACTCTGAAAAGGTTGAAAGTTTGCATGGTATCCTCATTTCCCCCGCATAGAATGTGCGAAAAAGTTGAGAGGGTTACGGCAAAAACTGGATGCACCTCGTGTACAAAACGGACAATCTCGTTCGAAGTATCAGGGTTTCATACGGAAACTCGTCTGCTACAAAGGGATTTCAATTTTTGAACTTGTTTGAACTCCAGAAATTTTGTGTGTTCAAAATGCACCATTCAAAGCCACATCATCAATTTTCAACCCTTTCTGACTTTATTTGTTACTTTTCAGGCATTTACTAATTTTTTGAGCTATATGACCCTGAAAATGGAAAGCACTACAAATGAACTCTTAAAACGCTGAAAGTTGGCATGTTATCATCTTTTCATCCATATAGAATGTGCTAAAAAGTTGATAGGGTTACGACAAAAATTGGATGCACTTCATGTACAAAACGGACAATCTCTTTCGAAGTATCAGTGTTTTGTACGGAAACTCGTCTGTTACATAAGGATTTCATTTTTTTAACTTCTTTGAACTCTAGACTTTTATTGTATTCAAAATGCACCATTCAAAGCAACATAATCAATTTCCAACCCTTTCTGACTTCATTTGTTATTTTTCATGCATTTAATGATTTTTTTGAGCTATATGACCCTGAAAATGACAAGCACTACAAATGAACTCTGAAAAGGTTGAAAGTTGGCATGATATCATCATTTCACCGACGTAGAATGTGCTGAAATGTTGGGAGGGTTACGGCAAAAACTGGATGCACTTCGTGTACAAAACAGACAATCTCGTTCGAAGTATCAGGGTTTCATACGGAAACGCGTCTGTTACAAAGGGATTTCAATTTTTGAACTTACTTGAACTCCAAAAAATTTGTGTGTTCAATGCACCATTCAAAGCCACATCATCAATTTTCAAATCTTTCTGACTTCATCTGTTATGTTTCATGCATTTACTGATTTTTTGAGCTAT
>NW_025226161.1:237460-239225 GCF_018294505.1 Triticum aestivum | reverse complement strand
GGTATAATCATTTCGCCCACATAGAATGTCCTAAAAAGTTGAGACGGTTACGGCAAAAACTGGATGCACTTCGTGTACAAAACGAACAATCTCTTTCGAAGTATGAGGGTTTTATACGGAAACTCGTCTGTTACAAAGGGATATCATTTTTTTGAACTTATTTGAACTCCAGATATTTGAGTGTTCAAAATGCACCATTCAAAGTCACATCGTCAATTTTCAACCCTTTCTGATTTCATTTGTTATTTTTCATGCATTTACTAAAATTTTTTGAGCTATATGACCCTGAAAATGAAAAGCACTACAAATGAACTCCTAAAAGGCTGAAAGTTGGCATGGTATCATCTTTTCGTCCACATAGAACGTGCTAAAAAGTTGATAGGGTTACGGCAAAAACTAGATGCACTTCGTGTACAAAACGGACAATCTCTTCCGAAGTATCAGTGTTTTGTACAGAAACTCGTCTGTTACATAGGGATTTCATTTTTTTAACTTCTTTGAACTCTAGACTTTTATTGTGTTCAAAATGCACCATTCAAAGCCACATAATCAATTTCCAACCCTTTCTGACTTCATTTGTTATTTTTCGTGCATTTACTAATTTTTTTTGAGCTATATGACCCTGAAAATGAAAAGCACTACAAATGAACTCTGAAAAGGCTGAAAGTTGGCATGATATCATCATTTCACCGACGTGGAATGTGCTGAAAAGTTGGGAGGGTTACGGCAAAAACTGGATGCACTTCGTGTACAAAACGGACAATCTCGTTCGAAGTATCAGGGTTTCATACCGAAACTCGTCTGTTACAAAGGGATTTCAATTTTTGAACTTAGTTGAACTCCAAAAATTTTGTGTGTTCAAAATGCACCATTCAAAGCCACATCATCAATTTTCAAACCTTTCTGACTTCATCTGTTATGTTTCATGCATTTACTGATTTTTTGAGCTATATGACCCTGAAAATGACAAGCTCTACAAATAAACTCTGAAAAGGTTGAAAGTTGGTACGGTATAATCATTTCGCCCACATAGAATGTCCTAAAAAGTTGAGACAGTTACGGCAAAAACTGGATGCACTTCGTGTACAAAACGGACAATCTTTTTCGAAGTATTAGGGTTTTATACGGAAACTCGTCTGTTACAAAGGGATATCATTTTTTTTGAACTTATTTGAACTCCAGATAATTGAGTGTTCAAAATGCACCATTCAAAGTCACATCGTCAATTTTCAACCCTTTCTGATTTCATTTGTTATTTTTCATGCATTTCTGGATTTTTTTGAGCTATATGACCCTGAAAATGAAAAGCACTACAAATGAACTCTTAAAAGGCTGAAAGTTGGCATGGTATCATCATTTCACCCACGTAGAATGTGCTAAAAAGTTGATAGGGTTACGGCAAAAACGGGATGCACTTCGTGTACAAAACGGACAATCTGTTTCGAAGTACCAGGGTTTTATACGAAAACTCGTCTGTTACATAGAGATTTCATTTTTTTAACTTCTTTGAACTATAGACTTTTATTGTGTTCAAAATGCACCATTCAAAGCCACATCATTTATTTTCAACCCTTTCTGACTTCATTTGTTATTTTTCGTGCATTTAATAATTTTCTGAGCTATATGACCCTGAAAATGGAAAGCACTACAAATGAACTCTGAAAAGGTTGAAAGTTTGCATGGTATCCTCATTTCCCCCGCATAGAATGTGCGAAAAAGTTGAGAGGGTTACGGCAAAAACTGGATGCACCTCGTGTACAAAACG
>NW_025226161.1:236444-237450 GCF_018294505.1 Triticum aestivum | reverse complement strand
TTTTTGAGCTATATGACCCTGAAAATGAAAAGCACTACAAATGAACTCTGAAAAGGCTGAAAGTTGGCATGATATCATCATTTCACCGACGTGGAATGTGCTGAAAAGTTGGGAGGGTTACGGCAAAAACTGGATGCACTTCGTGTACAAAACGGACAATCTCGTTCGAAGTATCAGGGTTTCATACCGAAACTCGTCTGTTACAAAGGGATTTCAATTTTTGAACTTAGTTGAACTCCAAAAATTTTGTGTGTTCAAAATGCACCATTCAAAGCCACATCATCAATTTTCAAACGTTTCTGACTTCATCTGTTATTTTTCATGCATTTACTGATTTTTTGAGCTATATGACCCTGAAAATGACAAGCTCTACAAATAAACTCTGAAAAGGTTGAAAGTTCGTACGGTATAATCATTTCGCCCACATAGAATGTCCTAAAAAGTTGAGACGGTTACGGCAAAAACTGGATGCACTTCGTGTACAAAACGGACAATCTCTTTCGAAGTATCAGGGTTTTATACGGAAACTCGTCTGTTACAAAGGGATATCATTTTTTTTGAACTTATTTGAACTCCAGATAATTGAGTGTTCAAAATGCACCATTCAAAGTCACATCGTCAATTTTCAACCCTTTCTGATTTCATTTGTTATTTTTCATGCATTTATTGATTTTTTTGAGCTATATGACCCTGAAAATGAAAAGCACTACAAATGAACTCTTAAAAGGCTGAAAGTTGGCATGGTATCATCATTTCACCCACGTAGAATGTGCTAAAAAGTTGATAGGGTTACGACAAAAACTGGATGCACTTCCTGTACAAAACGGACAATCTGTTTCGAAGTATCAGGGTTTTATACGAAAAGTCGTCTGTTACATAGGGATTTCATTTTTTTAACTTCTTTGAACTATAGACTTTTATTGTGTTCAAAATGCACCATTCAAAGCCACATCATTTATTTTCAACCCTTTCTGACTTCATTTGTTATTTTTCGTGCATTTACTAA
>NW_025226161.1:233804-236434 GCF_018294505.1 Triticum aestivum | reverse complement strand
AAGGTTGAAAGTTTGCATGGTATCCTCATTTCCCCCGCATAGAATGTGCGAAAAAGTTGAGAGGGTTACGGCAAAAACTGGATGCACCTCGTGTACAAAACGGACAATCTCGTTCGAAGTATCAGGGTTTCATACGGAAACTCGTCTGTTACAAAGGGATTTCAATTTTTGAACTTGTTTGAACTCCAGAAATTTTGTGTGTTCAAAATGCACCATTCAAAGCCACATCATCAATTTTCAACCCTTTCTGACTTTATTTGTTACTTTTCAGGCATTTACTAATTTTTTGAGCTATATGACCCTGAAAATGGAAAGCACTACAAATGAACTCTTAAAAGGCTGAAAGTTGGCATGTTATCATCTTTTCATCCATATAGAATGTGCTAAAAAGTTGATAGGGTTACGACAAAAACTGGATGCACTTCGTGTACAAAACGGACAATCTCTTTCGAAGTATCAGTGTTTTGTACGGAAACTCGTCTGTTACATAAGGATTTCATTTTTTAACTTCTTTGAACTCTAGACTTTTATTGTATTCAAAATGCACCATTCAAAGCAACATAATCAATTTCCAACCCTTTCTGACTTCATTTGTTATTTTTCATGCATTTAATGATTTTTTTGAGCTATATGACCCTGAAATGACAAGCACTACAAATGAACTCTGAAAAGGTTGAAAGTTGGCATGATATCATCATTTCACCGACGTAGAATGTGCTGAAATGTTGGGAGGGTTACGGCAAAAACTGGATGCACTTCGTGTACAAAACGGACAATCTCGTTCGAAGTATCAGGGTTTCATACGGAAACGCGTCTGTTACAAAGGGATTTCAATTTTTGAACTTACTTGAACTCCAAAAAATTTGTGTGTTCAATGCACCATTCAAAGCCACATCATCAATTTTCAAATCTTTCTGACTTCATCTGTTATGTTTCATGCATTTACTGATTTTTTGAGCTATATGACCTTGAAAATGACAAGCTCTACAAATGAACTCTGAAATGGTTGAAAGTTGGTACGGTATAATCATTTCGCCCACATAGAATGTCCTAAAAAGTTGAGACGGTTACGGCAAAAACTGGATGCACTTCGTGTACAAAACGAACAATCTCTTTCGAAGTATGAGGGTTTTATACGGAAACTCGTCTGTTACAAAGGGATATCATTTTTTTGAACTTATTTGAACTCCAGATATTTGAGTGTTCAAAATGCACCATTCAAAGTCACATCGTCAATTTTCAACCCTTTCTGATTTCATTTGTTATTTTTCATGCATTTACTAAAAAATTTTGAGCTATATGACCCTGAAAATGAAAAGCACTACAAATGAACTCCTAAAAGGCTGAAAGTTGGCATGGTATCATCTTTTCGTCCACATAGAACGTGCTAAAAAGTTGATAGGGTTACGGCAAAAACTAGATGCACTTCGTGTACAAAACGGACAATCTCTTCCGAAGTATCAGTGTTTTGTACAGAAACTCGTCTGTTACATACGGATTTCATTTTTTTAACTTCTTTGAACTCTAGACTTTTATTGTGTTCAAAATGCACCATTCAAAGCCACATAATCAATTTCCAACCCTTTCTGACTTCATTTGTTATTTTTCGTGCATTTACTAATTGTTTTTGAGCTATATGACCCTGAAAATGAAAAGCACTACAAATGAACTCTGAAAAGGCTGAAAGTTGGCATGATATCATCATTTCACCGACGTGGAATGTGCTGAAAAGTTGGGAGGGTTACGGCAAAAACTGGATGCACTTCGTGTACAAAACGGACAATCTCGTTCGAAGTATCAGGGTTTCATACCGAAACTCGTCTGTTACAAAGGGATTTCAATTTTTGAACTTAGTTGAACTCCAAAAATTTTGTGTGTTCAAAATGCACCATTCAAAGCCACATCATCAATTTTCAAACGTTTCTGACTTCATCTGTTATTTTTCATGCATTTACTGATTTTTTGAGCTATATGACCCTGAAAATGACAAGCTCTACAAATAAACTCTGAAAAGGTTGAAAGTTCGTACGGTATAATCATTTCGCCCACATAGAATGTCCTAAAAAGTTGAGACGGTTACGGCAAAAACTGGATGCACTTCGTGTACAAAACGGACAATCTCTTTCGAAGTATCAGGGTTTTATACGGAAACTCGTCTGTTACAAAGGGATATCATTTTTTTTGAACTTATTTGAACTCCAGATAATTGAGTGTTCAAAATGCACCATTCAAAGTCACATCGTCAATTTTCAACCCTTTCTGATTTCATTTGTTATTTTTCATGCATTTATTGATTTTTTTGAGCTATATGACCCTGAAAATGAAAAGCACTACAAATGAACTCTTAAAAGGCTGAAAGTTGGCATGGTATCATCATTTCACCCACGTAGAATGTGCTAAAAAGTTGATAGGGTTACGACAAAAACTGGATGCACTTCCTGTACAAAACGGACAATCTGTTTCGAAGTATCAGGGTTTTATACGAAAAGTCGTCTGTTACATAGGGATTTCATTTTTTTAACTTCTTTGAACTATAGACTTTTATTGTGTTCAAAATGCACCATTCAAAGCCACATCATTTATTTTCAACCCTTTCTGACTTCATTTGTTATTTTTCGTGCATTTACTAA
>NW_025226161.1:228516-233485 GCF_018294505.1 Triticum aestivum | reverse complement strand
AAAGCACTACAAATGAACTCTGAAAAGGTTGAAAGTTGGCATGGTATCATCATTTCACCCACGTAGAATGTGCTAAAAAGTTGATAGGGTTACGGCAAAAACTGGATGCACTTCGTGTACAAAACGGACAATCTCTTTCGAAGTATCAGGGTTTTGTACGGAAACTCGTCCGTTACATAGGGATTTCATTTTTTTAACTTCTTTGAGCTCTAGACTTTTATTGTGTTCAAAATGCACCATTCAAAGCCACATAATCAATTTCCAACCCTTTCTGACTTCATTTGTTATTTTTCATGCATTTACTGATTTTTTTTAGCTATATGACCCTGAAAATGAAAAGCACTACAAATGAACTCTGAAAAGGCTGAAAGTTGGCATGATATCATCATTTCACCGACGTAGAATGTGCTGAAAAGTTGGGAGGGTTACGGCAAAAACTGGATGCACTTCTTGTACAAAACGGACAATCACGTTCGAAGTATCAGGGTTTCATACCGAAACTCGTCTGTTACAAAGGGATTTCAATTTTTGAACTTACTTGAACTCCAAAAATTTTGTGTGTTCAAATGCACCATTCAAAGCCACATCATCAATTTTCAAACCTTTCTGACTTCATCTGTTATTTTTCATGCATTTACTGATTTTTTGAGCTATATGACCCTGAAAATGACAAGCTATACAATTGAACTCTGAAAAGGTTGAAAGTTGGCACGGTATAATCATTTCACCCACATAGAATGTCCTAAAAAGTTGAGACGGTTACGGCAAAAACTGGAAACACTTCGTGTACAAAACGGACAATCTCTTTCGAAGTATTAGTGTTTCATACGGAAACTCGTCTGTTACAAAGGGATATCATTTTTTGAACTTATTTGAACTCCAGATTTTTGAGTGTTCAAAATGCACCATTCAAAGTCACATCGTCAATTTTCATCCCTTTCTGATTTCGTTTGTTATTTTTCATGCATTTACTGATTTTTTGAGCTATATGTCCCTGAAAATGAAAAGCCCTACAAATGAACTCTTAAAAGGTTGAAAGTTGGCATGGTATCATCTTTTCATCCACATAGAATGTGCTAAAAAGTTGATAGGGTTACGGCAAAAACAGGATGCACTTCGTGTACAAAACGGACAATCTCTTTGGAAGTATCAGGGATTTGTACGGAAACTCGTCTGTTACACAGGGATTTCATTTTTTTAACTTCTTTTAGCTCTAGACTTTTATTGTGTTCAAGATGCACCATTCAAAGCCACATAATCAATTTCCAACCCTTTCTGACTTCATTTGTTATTTTTCCTGCATTTACTAATTTTTTTTAGCTATATGACCCTGAAAATGAAAAGCACTACAAATGAACTCTGAAAAGGTTGATAGTTGGCATGATATCATCATTTCACCGACGTAGAATGTGCTGAAAAGTTGGGAGGGTTACGGCAAAAACTGGATGCACTTCGTGTACAAAACGGACAATCTAGTTCGAAGTATCAGGGTTTCATACGGAAACTCGTCTATTACAAAGGGATTTCAATTTTTGAACTTACTTGAACTCCAAAAATTTTGTGTGTTCAAAATGCACCATTCAAAGCCACATCATGAATTTTCAAACCTTTCTGACTTCATCTGTTATTTTTCATGCATTTACTGATTTTTTGAGCTATATCACCCTGAAAATGACAAGCTCTACAAATGAACTCTGAAAAGGTTGAAAGTTGGTACGGTATAATCATTTCACCCACATAGAATGTCCTAAAAAGTTGAGACGGTTACGGCAAAAAATGGATGCACTTCGTGTACAAAACGGACACTCTCTTTCGTAGTATCAGGGTTTTATACGGAAACTCGTCTGTTACAAAGGGATATCATTTTTTTGAACTTATTTGAACTCCAGATATTTGAGTGTTCAAAATGCACCATTCAAAGTCACATCGTCAATTTTCATCCCTTTCTGATTTCGTTTGTTATTTTTCATGCATTTACTGATTTTTTGAGCTATATGTCCCTGAAAATGAAAAGGACTACAAATGAACTCTTAAAAGGTTGAAAGTTGGCATGGTATCATCTTTTCATCCACATAGAATGTGCTAAAAAGTTGATAGGGTTACGCCAAAAACTGGATGCACTTCATGTACAAAACGGACAATCTCTTTCGAAGTATCAGGGTTTTGTACGGAAACTCGTCTGTTACAGAGGGATTTCATTTTTTTAACTTCTTTGAGCTCTAGACTTTTATTGTGTTCAAAATGCACCGTTCAAAGCCACATAATCAATTTCCAACCCTTTCTGACTTGATTTGTTATTTTTCATGCATTTACTGATTTTTTTTAGCTATATGACCCTGAAATGAAAAGCACTACAAATGAACTCTCAAAAGGTTGAAAGTTGGCATGACATCATCATTTCACCGACGTAGAATGTGCTGAAAAGTTGGGAGGGTTACGGCAAAAACTGGATGCACTTCGTTTACAAAACGGACAATCTCATTCGAAGTATCAGGGTTTCATACGGAAACTTGTGTGCTACAAAGGGATTTCAAATTTTGAAGTTACTTGAACTCCAGACTTTTTGTGTGTTCAAAATGCACCATTCAAAGCCACATCATCAATTTTCAACCCTTTCTGAATTTATTTGTTACTTTTCATGCATTTACTAATTTTTTGAGCTATATGACCCTGAAAATGGAAAGCACTACAAATGAACTCTGAAAAGGTTGAAAGTTGGCATGGTATCATCATTTCACCGATGTAGAATGTGCTGAAAAGTTGGGAGGGTTACGGCAAAAACTGGATGCACTTCGTGTACAAAACGGACAATCTCGTTCGAAGCATCAGGGTTTCATACGGAAACTCGTATGTTACAAATGGATTTCAATTTTTGAACTTACTTGAACTCCAGAATTTTTGTGTGTTCAATATGCACCATTCAAAGCCACATCTTCAATTTTCAAACCTTTCTGACTTCATCTGTTATTTTTCATGCATTTACTGATTTGTTTTAGCTATATGACCCTGAAAATGACAAGCTCTACAAATGAACTCTGAAAATGTTGAAAGTTGGTACGGTATAATCATTTCACCCACATACAATGTCCTAAAAAGTTGAGACGGTTACGGCAAAAACTGGATGCACTTCGTGTACAAAACGGACAATCTCTTTCGAAGTATCAAGGTTTCATACGGAAACTCGTCTGTTACAAAGGGATTTCATTTTTTTAACTTCTTTGAACTCCAGATTTTTGAGTGTTCAAAATGCACCATTCAAAGTCACATCGTCAATTTTTCAACCCTTTCTGATTTCATTTGTTATTTTTCATGCATTTACTGATTTTTTGAGCTATATGACCCTGAAAATGAAAAGCACTACAAATGAACTCTTAAAAGGTTGAAAGTTGGCATGGTATCCTCTTTTCATCCACATAGAATGTGCTAAAAAGTTGATAGGGTTATGGCAAAAACTGGATGCACTTCATGTACAAAACGGACAATCTCTTTCGAAGTATCAGGGTTTTGTACGGAAACTCGTCTGTTACATAGGGATTTCATTTTTTTAACTTCTTTGAGCTCTAGACTTTTATTGTGTTCAAAATGCACCATTAAAAGCCACATAATCAATTTCCAACCCTTTCTGACTTCATTTGTTATTTTTCATGCATTTACTGTTTTTTTGAGCTATATGACCCTGAAAATGAAAAGCACTACAAATGAACTCTGAAAAGGCTGAAAGTTGGCATGATATCATCATTTCACCGACGTAGAATGTGCTGAAAAGTTGGGAGGGTTACGGCAAAAACTGGATGCACTTCGTGTACAAAACGGACAATCTCGTTCGAAGTATCAGGGTTTCATACGGAAACTCGTCTGTTACAAAGGGATTTCAATTTTTGAACTTACTTGAACTCCAGAATTTTTGTGTGTTCAATATGCACCATTCAAAGCCACATCTTCAATTTTCAAACCTTTCTGACTTCATCTGTTATTTTTCAAGCATTTACTGATTTTTTGAGCTATATGACCCTGAAAATGACAAGCTCTACAAATGAACTCTGAAAAGGTTGAAAGTTGGTATGGTATAATCATTTCACCCACATAGAATGTCCTAAAAAGTTGTGACGGTTACGGCAAAAACTGGATGCACTTCGTGTACAAAACGGACAATCTCTTTCGAAGTATCAGAGTTTCATACGGAAACTCGTCTGTTACAAAGGGATATCATTTTTTTGAACTTATTTGAACTCCAGATTTTTGAGTGTTCAAAATGCACCATTCAAAGTCACATCGTCAATTTTCAACCCTTTCTGATTTCATTTGTTATTTTTCATGCATTTACTGATTTTTTGAGCTATATGACCCTGAAAATGAAAAGCACTACAAATGAACTCTTAAAAGATTGAAAGTTGGCATGGTATCCTCTTTTCATGCACATAGAATGTGCTAAAAAGTTGATAGGGTTATGGCAAAAACTGGATGCACTTCATGTACAAAACGGACAATCTCTTTCGAAGTATCAGGGTTTTGTACGGAAACTCGTCTGTTACATAGGGATTTCATTTTTTTTAACTTCTTTGAGCTCTAGACTTTTATTGTGTTCAAAATGCACCATTCAAAGCCACATAATCAATTTCCAACCCTTTCTGACTTCATTTGTTATTTTTCATGCATTTACTATTTTTTTGAGCTATATGACCCTGAAAATGAAAAGCACTACAAATGAACTCTGAAAAGGCTGAAAGTTGGCATGATATCATCATTTCACCGACGTAGAATGTGCTGAAAAGTTGGGTGGGTTACGGCAAAAACTGGATGCACTTCGTGTACAAAACGGACAATCTCGTTCGAAGTATCAGGGTTTCATACGGAAACTCGTCTGTTACAAAGGGATTTCAAGTTTTGAACTTACTTGAACTCCAGAATTTTTGTGTGTTCAAAATGCACCATTCAAAGCCACATCATCAATTTTCAAACCTTTCTGACT
>NW_025226161.1:228098-228496 GCF_018294505.1 Triticum aestivum | reverse complement strand
AAATGACAAGCTCTACAAATGAACTCTGAAAAGGTTGAAAGTTGGCACGGCATAATCATTTCACCCACATAGAATGTCCTAAAAAGTTGAGACGGTTACGGCAAAAACTGGATGCACATCGTGTACAAAACGGACAATCTCTTTCGAAGTATCAGAGTTTCATACGGAAACTCGTCTGTTACAAATGGATATCATTTTTTGAACTTATTTGAACTCCAGATTTTTGAGTGTTCAAAATGCACCATTTAAAGTCACATCGTCAATTTTCATTCCTTTCTGATTTCGTTTGTTATTTTTCATGCATTTACTGATTTTTTGAGCTATATGTCCCTGAAAATGAAAAGCACTACAAATGAACTCTTAAAAGGCTGAAAGTTGGCATGGTGTCATCTTTTCAT
>NW_025226161.1:227417-227851 GCF_018294505.1 Triticum aestivum | reverse complement strand
GGGTTACGGCAAAAACTGGATGCACTTCGTGTACAAAACGGACAATCTCGTTCGAAGTATCAGGGTTTCATACGGAAACTCGTCTGTTACAAAGGGATTTCAAGTTTTGAACTTACTTGAACTCCAGAATTTTTGTGTGTTCAAAATGCACCATTCAAAGCCACATCATCAATTTTCAAACCTTTCTGACTTCATCTATTCTTTTTCATGCATTTACTGATTTTTTGAGCTATATGACCCTGAAAATGACAAGCTCTACAAATGAACTCTGAAAAGGTTGAAAGTTGGCACGGCATAATCATTTCACCCACATAGAATGTCCTAAAAAGTTGAGACGGTTACGGCAAAAACTGGATGCACATCGTGTACAAAACGGACAATCTCTTTCGAAGTATCAGAGTTTCATACGGAAACTCGTCTGTTACAAATGGATA
>NW_025226161.1:226698-227407 GCF_018294505.1 Triticum aestivum | reverse complement strand
ACAGACAATCTGTCTCGAAGTATCAGGGTTTTATACGGAAACTCGTCTGTTACATAGGGATTTCATTTTTTTAACTTCTTTGAACTCTAGACTTTTATTGTGTTCAAAATGCACCATTCAAAGCCACATAATAAATTTCCATCCCTTTCTGACTTCATTTATTATTTTTCATGCATTTACTGATTTTTTTTGAGCTATATGACCCTGAAAATGAAAAGCACTACAAATGAACTCTGAAAAGGTTGAAAGTTGGCATGATATCATCATTTCACCAACGTAGAATGTGCTGAAAAGTTGGGAGGGTTACAGCAAAAACTGGATGCACTTCGTGTACAAAACGGACAATCTCGTTCGAAGTATCAGGGTGTCATACGGAAACTCGTCTGTTACAAAGGGGTTTCAATTTTTGAACTTACTTGAACTCCAGACTTTTTGTGTGTTCAAAATGCACCATTCAAAGCCACATCATCAATTTTCAACCCTTTCTGACTTTATTTGTTACTTTTCATGCATTTACTTTTTTTTAGCTATATGACCCTGAATATGAAAAGCACTACACATGAACTCTGAAAAGGTTTAAAGTTGGCATGGTATCATCATTTCACCCACATAGAATGTGCTATAAAGTTGAGAGGGTTACGGGAAAAACTGGATGCACTTCGTGTACAAAACGGACAATCTCTTTCGAACTATCAGGGTTTTATACGGA
>NW_025226161.1:226118-226688 GCF_018294505.1 Triticum aestivum | reverse complement strand
TTTGAACTCCAGATTTTTGAGTGTTCAAAATGCACCATTTAAAGTCACATCGTCAATTTTCATTCCTTTCTGATTTCGTTTGTTATTTTTCATGCATTTACTGATTTTTTGAGCTATATGTCCCTGAAAATGAAAAGCACTACAAATGAACTCTTAAAAGGCTGAAAGTTGGCATGGTGTCATCTTTTCATCCACATAGAATATGCTAAAAAGTTGATAGGGTTACGGCAAAAACTGGATGCACTTCGTGTACAAAACGGACAATCTCGTTCGAAGTATCAGGGTTTCATACAGAAACTCGTCTGTTACAAATGGATTTCAATTTTTGAACTTCTTTGAGCTCTAGACTTTTATTGTGTTCAAAATGCACCGTTCAAAGCCACATAATCAATTTCCAACCCTTTCTGACTTCATTTGTTATTTTTCATGCATTTACTGATTTTTTTTGAGTTATATGACCCTGAAAATGAAAAGCACTACAAATGAACTCTGAAAAGGTTGAAAGTTGGCATGATATCATCATTTCACCGACGTAGAATGTGCTGAAAAGTTGGGAGGGTTACGGCAAAA
>NW_025226161.1:222153-225717 GCF_018294505.1 Triticum aestivum | reverse complement strand
AATGGAAAGCACTACAAATGAACTCTGAAAAGGTTGAAAGTTGGCATGGTATCATCATTTCACCGACGTAGAATGTGCTGAAAAGTTGGGAGGGTTACGGGAAAAACTGGATGCACTTCGTGTACAAAACGGACAATCTCGTTCGAAGTATCAGGGTTTCATACAAAAACTCGTTTGTTACAAATGGATTTCAATTTTTGAACTTACTTGAACTCCAGAATTTTTGTGTGTTCAAAATGCACCATTCAAAGCCACATCATCAATTTTCAACCCTTTCTGACTTCATTTGTTATTTTTCATGCATTTACTGATTTGTTTGAGCTATATGACCCTGAAAATGAAAAGCACTACGAATGAACTCTTAAAAGGTTGAAAGTTGGCATGGTATCATCTTTTCATCCACATAGAATGTGCTAAAAAGTTGATAGGGTTACGGCAAAAACTGGATGCACTTCGTGTACAAAACAGACAATCTGTCTCGAAGTATCAGGGTTTTATACGGAAACTCGTCTGTTACATAGGGATTTCATTTTTTTAACTTCTTTGAACTCTAGACTTTTATTGTGTTCAAAATGCACCATTCAAAGCCACATAATAAATTTCCATCCCTTTCTGACTTCATTTATTATTTTTCATGCATTTACTGATTTTTTTTTGAGCTATATGACCCTGAAAATGAAAAGCACTACAAATGAACTCTGAAAAGGTTGAAAGTTGGCATGATATCATCATTTCACCGACGTAGAATGTGCTGAAAAGTTGGGAGGGTTACAGCAAAAACTGGATGCACTTCGTGTACAAAACGGACAATCTCGTTCGAAGTATCAGGGTGTCATACGGAAACTCGTCTGTTACAAAGGGGTTTCAATTTTTGAACTTACTTGAACTCCAGACTTTTTGTGTGTTCAAAATGCACCATTCAAAGCCACATCATCAATTTTCAACCCTTTCTGACTTTATTTGTTACTTTTCATGCATTTACTTTTTTTTAGCTATATGACCCTGAATATGAAAAGCACTACACATGAACTCTGAAAAGGTTTAAAGTTGGCATGGTATCATCATCTCACCCACATAGAATGTGCTATAAAGTTGAGAGGGTTACGGGAAAAACTGGATGCACTTCGTGTACAAAACGGACAATCTCTTTCGAAGTATCAGGGTTTTATACGGAAACTCGTCTGTTACATAGGGATTTCATTTTTTGGAACTTATGTGAACTCCAGACTTTTTGTGTGTTCAAAATGCACCATTCAAAGCCACATCATCAATTTTCAAACCTTTCTGACTTCATTTGTTACTTTTCATGCATTTACTAATATTTTTGAGCTATATGACCCTGAAAATGAAAAGCACTACAAATGAACTCTGAAAAGGTTGAAAGTTGGCATGGTATCATCATTTCACTCACACAGAATGTGCTAAAAACTAGAGAGGGTTACAACAAAAATTGGATGCACTTCGTGTACAAAACGTACAATCTCTTTCGAAGTATCATGGTTTCATACAGAAACTCGTCTGTTATAGAGGGATTTCAAAATTTTCATCTTACTTGAACTCCAGACTTTTTGTTTGTTGAAAAAGGACCATTCAAAGCCACATCATCAATTTTCAAACCTTTCTGACTTCATCTGTTATTTTTCATGCATTTACTGATTTTTTTGAGCTATATGACCCAGAAAATGACAAGCTCTACAAATGAACTCTGAAAAGGTTGAAAGTTGGCATGGTATAATCATCTCACCAACATAGAATGTCCCAAAAAGTTGAGACGTTTACGGCAAAAACTGGATGCAATTCGTGTACAAAATGGACAATCTCTTTCGAAGTATCAGAGTTTCATACGGAAACTCGTATGTTACAAAGGGATTTCATTTTTTTGAACTTATTTGAACTCCAGATTTTTCTGTGTTCAAAATGCACCATTCAAAGTCACATCATCAATTTTCAACCCTTTCTGATTTCATTTGTTATTTTTCATGCATTTACTGATTTTTTTGAGCTATATGACCCTGAAAATGAAAAGCACTACAAATGAACACTTAAAAGGTTGAAAGTTGGCATGATATCATCATTTCATCCACATAGAATGTGCTAAAAATTTGAGAGTGTTTCGGCAAAAACTGGATGCACTTCGTGTACAAAACGGACAATCTCTTTCGAAGTATCAGGGTTTTATACGGAAACTCGTCTGTTACATGGGGATTACATTTTTTTAACTTCTTTGAACTCTAGACTTTTATTGTGTTCAAAATGCACCATTCAAAGCCACATCATCAATTTTCAACCCTTTCTGACTTCATTTGTTATTTTTCATGCATTTACTGAATTTATTTAGCTATATGACCCGGAAAATGGAAAGCACTACAAATGAACTCTGAAAAGGTTGAAAGTTGGCATGGTATCATCATTTCACCCACATAGAATGTGCTGAAAAGTTGAGAGGGTTACGGCAAAAACTGGATGCACTTCGTGTACAAAACGGACAATCTCTTTCGAAGTATCAGGGTTTTATACGGAAACTCGTCTGTTACATAGGGATTTCATTTTTTTGAACTTATGTGAACTCCAGACTTTTTGTGTGTTCAAAATGCACCATTCAAAGCCACATCATCAATTTTCAAACCTTTCTGACTTCATTTGTTACTTTTCATGCATTTACTAATATTTTTGAGCTATATGACCCTGAAAATGAAAAGCACTACAAATGAACTCTGAAAAGGTTGAAAGTTGGCATGGTATCATCATTTCACTCACACAGAATGTGCTAAAAACTTGAGAGGGTTACAACAAAAATTGGATGCACTTCGTGTACAAAACGGACAATCTCTTTCGAAGTATCATGGTTTCATACAGAAACTCGTCTGTTATAGAGGGATTTCATAATTTTCAACTTACTTGAACTCCAGACTTTTTGTGTGTTCAAAAAGCACCATTCAAAGCCACATCATCAATTTTCAAACCTTTCTGACTTGATCTGTTATTTTTCATGCATTTACTGATTTTTTTTGAGCTATATGACCCTGAAAATGACAAGCTCTACAAATGAACTCTGAAATGGTTGAAAGTTGGCATGGTATAATCATTTCACCAACATAGAATGTCCTAAAAAGTTGAGACGTTTACGGCAAAAACTGGATGCAATTCGTGTACAAAATGGACAATCTCTTTCGAAGTATCAGAGTTTCATACGGAAACTCGTATGTTACAAAGGGATTTCATTTTTTTGAACTTATTTGAACTCCAGATTTTTGTGTGTTCAAAATGCACCATTCAAAGTCACATCATCAATTTTCAACCCTTTCTGATTTCATTAGTTATTTTTCATGCATTTACTGATTTTTTTGAGCTATATGACCCTGAAAATGAAAAGCACTACAAATGAACACTTAAAAGGTTGAAAGTTGGCATGGTATCATCATTTCATCCACATAGAATGTGCTAAAAATTTGAGAGTGTTTCGATAAAAACTGGATGCACTTCGTGTACAAAACGGACAATCTCTTTCGAAGTATCAGGGTTTTATACGGAAACTCGTCTGTTACATGGGGATTTCATTTTTTT
>NW_025226161.1:220080-222143 GCF_018294505.1 Triticum aestivum | reverse complement strand
ATGTTACAAAGGGATTTCATTTTTTTGAACTTATTTGAACTCCAGATTTTTGTGTGTTCAAAATGCACCATTCAAAGTCACATCATCAATTTTCAACCCTTTCTGATTTCATTTGTTATTTTTCATGCATTTACTGATTTTTTTGAGCTATATGACCCTGAAAATGAAAAGCACTACAAATGAACACTTAAAAGGTTGAAAGTTGGCATGGTATCATCATTTCATCGACATAGAATGTGCTAAAAATTTGAGAGGGTTTCGGCAAAAACTGGATGCACTTCGTGTACAAAACGGACAATCTCTTTCGAAGTATCAGGGTTTTATACGGAAACTCGTCTGTTACATAGGGATTTCATTTTTTTAACTTCTTTGAACTATAGACTTTTATTGTGTTCAAAATGCACCATTCAAAGCCACATAATCAATTTCCAACCCTTTCTGACTTCATTTGTTATTTTTCATGCATTTACTGATTTTTTTGAGCTATATGACCCTGAAAATGAAAAGCACTACAATTGAACTCTGAAAAGGTTGAAAGTTGGCATGATATCATCATTTCACCGACATAGAATGTGCTGAAAAGTTGGGAGGGTTACGGCAAAAACTGGATGCACTTCGTGTACAAAACGGACAATCTCGTTTGAAGTATCAGGGTGTCATACGGAAACTCGTCTGTTACAAAGGGATTTCAATTTTTGAACTTACTTGAACTCCAGACTTTTTGTGTGTTCAAAATGCACCATTCAAAGCCACATCATCAATTTTCAACACTTTCTGACTTTATTTGTTACTTTTCATGCATTTACTATTTTTTAGCTATATGACCCTGAATATGAAAAGCACTACACATGAACTCTGAAAAGGTTGAAAGTTGGCATGGTATCATCATTTCACCCACATAGAATGTGCTATAAAGTTGAGAGGGTTACGGGAAAAACTGCATGCACTTCGTGTACAAAACGGACAATCTCTTTCGAACAATCAGGGTTTTATACGGAAACTTGTCTGTTACATAGCGATTTTAGTTTTTTGAACTTATGTGAACTCCAGACTTTTTGTGTGTTCAAAATGCACCATTCTAAGCCACATCATCAATTTTCAACCCTTTCTGAATTCATTTGTTACTTTTCATGCATTTACTAATATTTTTGAGCTATATGACCCTGAAAATGAAAAGCACTACAAATGAACTCTGAAAAGGTTGAAAGTAGGCATGGTATCATCATTTCACTCACACAGAATGTGCTAAAAACTTGAGAGGGTTACAACAAAAATTGGATCCACTTCGTGTACAAAACGGACAATCTCTTTCGAAGTATCATGGTTTCATACAGAAACTCGTCTGTTATAGAGGGATTTCATAATTTTCAACTTACTTGAACTCCAGACTTTTTGTGTGTTCAAAAAGCACCATTCAAAGCCACATCATCAATTTTCAAACCTTTCTGACTTCATCTGTTATTTTTCATGCATTTACTGATTTTTTTTGAGCTATATGACCCTGAAAATGACAAGCTCTACAAATGAACTCTGAAATGGTCGAAAGTTGGCATGGTATAATCATTTCACCAACATAGAATGTCCTAAAAAGTTGAGACGTTTACGGCAAAAACTGGATGCAATTCGTGTACAAAATGGACAATCTCTTTCGAAGTATCAGAGTTTCATACGGAAACTCGTATGTTACAAAGGGATTTCATTTTTTTGAACTTATTTGAACTCCAGATTTTTCTGTGTTCAAAGTGCACCATTCAAAGTCACATCATCAATTTTCAACCCTTTCTGATTTCATTTGTTATTTTTCATGCATTTACTGATTTTTTTGAGCTATATGACCCTGAAAATGAAAAGCACTACAAATGAACACTTAAAAGGTTGAAAGTTGGCATGGTATCATCATTTCATCCACATAGAATGTGCTAAAAATTTGAGAGTGTTTCGATAAAAACTGGATGCACTTCGTGTACAAAACGGACAATCTCTTTCGAAGTATCAGGGTTTTATACGGAAACTCGTCTGTTACATGGGGATTTCATTTTTTTGAACTTATTTGAACTCCAGAT
>NW_025226161.1:216401-219758 GCF_018294505.1 Triticum aestivum | reverse complement strand
TGAACTCTTAAAAGGTTGAAAGTTGGCATGGTATCATCATTTCACCCACATAGAATGTGCTAAAAAGTTGAGAGGGTTACGGCAAAAACTGGATGCACTTCGTGTACAAAACGGACAATCTCTTTCGAACTATCAGAGTTTCATACGGAAACTCGTCTGTTACAAAGGGATATCATTTTTTTGAACTTATTTGAACTCCAGATTTTTGAGTGTTGAAAATGCACCATTCAAAGTCACATCATCAATTTTCAAACCTTTCTGATTTCATTTGTTATTTTTCATGCATTTACTGATTTTTTTGAGCTATATGACCCTGAAAATGAAAAGCACTACGAATGAACTCTTAAAAGGTTGAAAGTTCGCATGGTATCATCTTTTCATCCACATACAATGTGCTAAAGAGTTGATAGGGTTACGGCGAAAACTGGATGCACTTCGTGTACAAAACGGACAATCTCTTTCGAAGTATCAGGGTTTTATATGGAAACTCGTCTGTTACATAGGGATTTCATTTTTTAACTTCTTTGAACTCTAGACTTTTATTGTGTTCAAAATGCACCATTCAAAGCCACATAATCAATTTCCAACCCTTTCTGACTTTATTTGTTATTTTTCAAGCATTTACTGATTTTTTTAGCTATCTGACCCTGAAAATGAAAAGCACTACAAATGAACTCTGAAAAGGTTGAAAGTTGGCATGGTATCATCATTTCACCCACATAGAATGTGCTGAAAAGTTGAGAGGGTTACGGCAAAAACTGGATGCACTTCGTGTACAAAACGGACAATCTCTTTCGAAGTATCAGGGTTTCATACGGAAACTCGTCTGTTACAAAGGGATTTCAATTTTTTGAACTTACTTGAACTCAGACTTTTTGTGTGTTTAAAATGCACCATTAAAAGCCACATCATCAATTTTCAAACCTTTCTGACTTCATTTGTTACTTTTCATGCATTTACTAATATTTTTAGCTATATGACCCTGAAAATGAAAAGCACTACAAATGAACTCTGAAAAGGTTGAAAGTTGGAATGGTATCATCATTTCACCCACACAGAATGTGCTAAAAAGTTGAGAGTGTTACGGCAAAAACTGGATGCACTTCGTGTACAAAACGTACAATCTCTTTCGAAGTATCAGGGTTTCATACGGAAACTCGTCTGTTACAAAGGGATTTCAATTTTTTGAATTTACTTGAATTCGAAACATTTTGTGTGTTCTAAATAAACCATTAAAAGCCACATCATCATTTTTCAAACCTTTCTGACTTCATTTGTTATTTTTAATGCATTTACTGATTTTTTTGAGCTATATGACCCTGAAAATGAAAAGCTCTACAAATGAAATTTGAAAAGGTTGAAATTTGGCATGGTATCCTCATTTCACCCACATAGATTGTGCTAAAAGGTTGAGAGTATGTCAGCAAAAGCTGGATGCACTTCGTGTACAAAACGGACAATCTCTTTCGAAGTATCAGAGTTTCATACGGAAACTCGTCTGTTACAAAGTGATTTCATTTTTTTGCACTTATTTGAACTCCAGAATTTTTGCGTGTTCAAAATGCACCATTCAAAGCCACATCATCAATTTTCTACATTTTCTGACTTTATTTGTTATTTTTCATGCATTTACTGATTTTTTTTGAGCTATATAACACTGAAAATGAAAAGCACTACAAATGAACTCTGAAAAGGTTCAAAGTTGGCATGGTATCCTCATGTCACCCATATAGAATGTGCTAAAAAGTTGAGATTTTTTTGGGAAAAACTGGATGCACTTCCTGTACAAAACGGACAATCTCTATCGAAGTATCAGGGTTTTATATGGAAACTCGTCTGTTACAAAGGGATTTTAATTTTTTGAACTTACTTGAACTCCAGACTTTGTGTGTGTTCAAAATGCACCATTCAAAGCCACATCATCAATTTTCAACCCTTTCTGACTTCATTTGTTACTTTTCATGCATTTACTAATTTTTTGAGCTATACAACCCTGAAAATGAAAAGCAGTACAAATGAACTCTGAAAAGGTTGAAAGTTGGCATGGTATCCTTATTTCACCCATATAGAATGTGCTAAAAAGTTGATAGTGTTTCGGGAAAAGCTGGATGCACTTCGTGTACAAAACGGACAATCTCTTTCGAAGTATCACGGTTTTATACGGAAACTCGTCTGTTACATAGGGATTTCATTTTTTAACTTCTTTGAACTCTAGACTTTTATTGTGTTCAAAATGCACCATTCAAAGCCACATAATCAATTTCCAACCCTTTCTGAATTCATTTGTTATTTTTCATGCATTTACTGATTTTTTTGAGCTATATGACCCTGAAAATGAAAAGCACTACAAATGAACTCTGAAAAGTTTGAAAGTTGGCATGATATCATCATTTCACCGTCGTAGAATGTGCTGAAAAGTTGAGAGGGTTATGGCAAAAACTGGATGCACTTCGTGTACAAAACGGACAATCTCTTTCGAAGTATCAGGGTTTCATACGGAAACTCGTCTGTTACAAAGGGATTTCAATTTTTTGAACTTACTTGAACTCAGACTTTTTGTGTGTTCAAAAAGCACCATTCCAAGCCACATCATCAATTTTCAACCCTTTCTGACTTTATTTGTTACTTTTCATGCATTTACTAATTTTTTTAGCTATATGACCCTTAAAATGAAAAGCACTACACATGAACTCTGAAAAGGTTGAAAATTGGCAAGGTATCATCATTTCACCCACATAGAATGTGCTAAAAAGTTGAGAAGGTTACGGCAAAAACTGGATGCACTTCGTGCACAAAACGGACAATCTCTTTCGAAGTATCAAGGTTTCATACGGAAACTCGTCTGTTACAAAGGGATTTCATTTTTTTAACTTCTTTGAACTCTAGACTTTTATTGTGTTCAAAATGCACCATTCAAAGCCACATAATCAATTTCCAACCCTTTCTGACTTCATTTGTTATTTTTCATGCATTTACTGATTTTTTTTAGCTATATGACCCTGAAAATGAAAAGCACTACAAATGAACTCTGAAAAGTTTGAAAGTTGGCATGATATCATCATTTCACCGACGTAGAATGTGCTGAAAAGTTGAGAGGGTTACGGCAAAAACTGGATGCACTTCGTGTACAAAACGGACAATCTCTTTCGAAGTATCAGGGTTTCATACGGAAACTCGTCTGTTACAAAGGGATTTCAATTTTTTGAACTTACTTGAACTCAGACTTTTTGTGTGTTCAAAAAGCACCATTCCAGGCCACATCATCAATTTTCAACCCTTTCTGACTTTATTTGTTACTTTTCATGCATTTACTAATTTTTTTAGCTATATGACCCTTAAAAAGAAAAGCACTACACA
>NW_025226161.1:214072-216241 GCF_018294505.1 Triticum aestivum | reverse complement strand
TTTTAGCTATATGACCCTTAAAATGAAAAGCACTACACATGAACTCTGAAAAGGTTGAAAATTGGCATGGTATCATCATTTCACCCACATAGAATGTGCTAAAAAGTTGAGAAGGTTACGGCAAAAACTGGATGCACTTCGTGTACAAAACGGACAATCTCTTTCGAAGTATCAAGGTTTCATACGGAAACTCGTCTGTTACAAAGGGATTTCATTTTTTTAAACTTATTTGAACTCCAGATTTTTGTGAGTTCAAAATGAACCATTCAAAGCCACATCATCAATTTTCAACCCTTTCTGACTTCATGTTACAAAGGGATTTCATTTTTTTGAACTTATTTGAACTCCAGATTTTTGTGTGTTCAAAATGCACCATTCAAAGTCACATCATCAATTTTCAACCCTTTCTGATTTCATTTGTTATTTTTCATGCATTTACTGATTTTTTTGAGCTATATGACCCTGAAAATGAAAAGCACTACAAATGAACACTTAAAAGGTTGAAAGTTGGCATGGTATCATCATTTCATCCACATAGAATGTGCTAAAAATTTGAGAGTGTTTCGTCAAAAACTGGATGCACTCCGTGTACAAAACGGACAATCTCTTTCGAAGTATCAGGGTTTTATACGGAAACTCGTCTGTTAGATGGGGATTTCATTTTCTTAACTTCTTTGAACTCTAGACTTTTATTCTGTTCAAAATGCACCATTCAAAGCCACATCATCAATTTTCAACCCTTTCTGACTTCATTTGTTATTTTTCCTGCATTTACTGATTTTATTTAGCTATATGACCCTGAAAATGGAAAGCACTACAAATGAACTCTGAAAAGGTTGAAAGTTGGCATGGTATCATCATTTCACCCACATAGAATGTGCTGAAAAGTTGAGAGGGTTCCGGCAAAAACTGGATGCACTTCGTGTACAAAACGGACAATCTCTTTCGAAGTATCAGAGTTTCATACGGAAACTCGTCTGTTACAAAGGGATATCATTTTTTTGAACTTATTTGAACTCCAGATTTTTGAGTGTTCAAAATGAACCATTCAAAGTCACATCATCAATTTTCAACCCTTTCTGATTTCATTTGTTATTTTTCATGCATTTACTGATTTTTTTTTGAGCTATATGACCCTGAAAATGAAAAGCACTACGAATGAACTCTTAAAAGGTTGAAAGTTGGCATGGTATCATCTTTTCATCCACATAGAATGTGCTGAAAAGTTGATAGAGTTACGGCAAAAACTGGATGCACTTCGTGTACAAAACGGACAATCTCTTTCGAAGTATCAGGCTTTTAAACGGAAACTCGTCTGTTACATAGGGATTTCATTTTTTTAACTTCTTTGAACTCTAGACTTTTATTGTGTTCAAAATGCACCATTCAAAGCCACATAATCAATTTCCAGCCCTTTCTGACTTCATTTGTTATTTTTCATGCATTTACTGATTTTTTTTAGCTATATGACCCTGAAAATGAAAAGCACTACAAATGAACTCTGAAAAGGTTGAAAGTTGGCATGATATCATCATTTCCCGACGTAGAATGTGCTGAAAAGTTGGGAGGGTTACGGCAAAAACTGGATGCACTTCGTGTACAAAACGGACAATCTCGTTCGAAGTATCAGGGTGTCATACGGAAACTCGTCTGTTACAAAGGGATTTCAATTTCTGAACTTACTTGAACTCCAGACTTTTTGTGTGTTCAAAATGCACCATTCAAAGCCACATCATCAATTTTCAACCCTTTCTGACTTTATTTGTTACTTTTCATGCATTTACTAAAAATTTTAGCTATATGACCCTTAAAATGAAAAGCACTACACATGAACTCTGAAAAGGTTGAAAATTGGCATGGTATCATCATTTCACCCACATAGAATGTGCTAAAAAGTTGAGAAGGTTACGGCAAAAACTGGATGCACTTCGTGTACAAAACGGACAATCTCTTTCGAAGTATCAAGGTTTCATACGGAAACTCGTCTGTTACAAAGGGATTTCATTTTTTTAACTTCTTTGAACTCTAGACTTTTATTGTGTTCAAAATGCACCATTCAAAGCCACATCATCAATTTTCAACCCTTTCTGACTTCATTTGTTATTTTTCATGCATTTACTGATTTTATTTAGCTATATGACCCTGAAAATGAAAAGCACTACAAATGAA
>NW_025226161.1:211732-213575 GCF_018294505.1 Triticum aestivum | reverse complement strand
TTTCTGACTTCATTTGTTACTTTTCATGCATTTACTAATATTTTTGAGCTATATGACCCTGAAAATGAAAAGCACTACAAATGAACTCTGAAAAGGTTGAAAGTTGGCATGGTATCATCATTTCACTCACACAGAATGTGCTAAAAACTTGAGAGGGTTACAACAAAAATTGGATGCACTTCGTGTACAAAACGGACAATCTCTTTCGAAGTATCATGGTTTCATACAGAAACTCGTCTGTTATAGAGGGATTTCAAAATTTTCAACTTACTTGAACTCCAGAATTTTTGTGTGTTCAAAAAGCACCATCCAAAGCCACATCATCAATTTTCAAACCTTTCTGACTTCATCTGTTATTTTTCATGCATTTACTGATTTTTTTGAGCTATATGACCCTGAAAATGAAAAGCACTACAAATGAACTCTGAAAAGGTTGAAACTTGCCATGGTATAATCATTTCACCAACATAGAATATCCTAAAAAGTTGAGACGTTTACGGCAAAAACTGGATGCAATTCGTGTACAAAATGGACAATCTCTTTCGAAGTATCAGAGCTTCATACGGAAACTCGTATGTTACAAAGGGATTTCATTTTTTTGAACTTATTTGAACTCCAGATTTTTGTGTGTTCAAAATGCACCATTCAAAGTCACATCATCAATTTTCAACCCTTTCTGATTTCATTTGTTATTATTCATGCATTTACTGATTTTTTTGAGCTATATGACCCTGAAAATGAAAAGCACTACAAATGAACACTTAAAAGGTTGAAAGTTGGCATGGTATCATCATTTCATCCACATAGAATGTGCTAAAAATTTGAGAGTGTTTCGGCAAAAACTGGATGCACTTCGTGTACAAAACGGACAATCTCTTTGGAAGTATCAGGGTTTTATATGGAAACTCGTCTGTTACATGGGGATTTCATTTTTTTAACTTCTTTGAACTCTAGACTTTTATTGTGTTCAAAATGCACCATTCAAAGCCACATCATCAATTTTCAACCCTTTCTGACTTCATTTGTTATTTTTCATGCATTTACTAATTTTATTAAGCTACATTACCCTAAAAATGGAAAGCACTACAAATGAACTCTGAAAAGGTTGAAAGTTGGCATGGTATCATCATTTCACCCACATAGAATGTGCTGAAAAGTTGAGAGGGTTACGGCAAAAACTGGATGCACTTCGTGTACAAAACGGACAATCTCTTTCGAAGTATCAGAGTTTCGCACGGAAACTCGTCTGTTACAAAGGGATATCATTTTTTTTGAACTTATTTGAACTCCAGATTTTTGAGTGTTCAAAATGCACCATTCAAAGTCACATCATCAATTTTCAACCCTTTCTGATTTCATTTGTTATTTTATATGCATTTACAGATTTTTTTGAGCTATATGACCCTGAAAATGAAAAGCACTACGAATGAACTCTTAAAAGGTTGAAAGTTTTCATGGTATCATCTTTTCATCCACATAGAATGTGCTAAAAAGTTGATAGGGTTACGGCAAAATTTGGATGCACTTGGTGTACAAAACGGACAATCTCTTTCGAAGTATCAGGGTTTTATACGGAAACTCGTCTGTTACATAGGGATTTCATTTTTTTAACTTCTTTGAACTCTAGACTTTTATTGTGTTCAAAATGCACCATTCAAAGCCACATAATCAATTTCCAACCCTTTCTGACTTCATTTGTTATTTTTCATGCATTTACTGATTTTTTTGAGCTATATGAACCTGAAAATGAAAAGCGCTACAAATGAACTCTGAAAAGGTTGAAAGTTGGCATGATATCATCATTTCACCGACGTAGAATGTGCTGAAAAGTTGGGAGGGTTAC
>NW_025226161.1:211114-211466 GCF_018294505.1 Triticum aestivum | reverse complement strand
TTTTTTTAACTTCTTTGAACTCTAGACTTTTATTGTGTTCAAAATGCACCATTCAAAGCCACATCATCAATTTTCAACCCTTTCTGACTTCATTTGTTATTTTTCATGCATTTACTGATTTTATTTAGCTATATGACCCTGAAAATGAAAAGCACTACAAATGAACTCTGAAAAGGTTGAAAGTTGGCATGGTATCATCTTTTCATCCACATAGAATGTGCTAAAAAGTTGATAGGGTTACGGCAAAAACTGGATGCACTTCGTGTACAAAACGGACAATCTCTTTCGAAGTATCAGGGTTTTATACGGAAACTCGTCTGTTACATAGGGATTTCATTTCTTTTAACTTCTT
>NW_025226161.1:201584-203280 GCF_018294505.1 Triticum aestivum | reverse complement strand
CTGAAAAGGTTGAAAGTTGGCATGGTATCATCTTTTCATCCACATAGAATGTGCTAAAAAGTTGATAGGGTTGCGGCAAAAACTGGATGCACTTCGTGTACAAAACGGACAATCTCTTTCGAAGTATCAGGGTTTTATACGGAAACTCGTCTGTTACATAGGGATTTCATTTTTTTAACTTCTTTGAACTCTAGACTTTTATTGTGTTCAAAATGCACCATTCAAAGCCACATAATCAATTTCCAACCCTTTCTGACTTCATTTGTTATTTTTCATGCATTTACCGATTTTTTTAGCTATATGACCCTGAAAATGAAAAGCACTACAAATGAACTCTGAAAAGGTTGAAAGTTGGCATGATATCATCATTTCACCGACGTAGAATGTGCTGAAAAGTTGGGAGGGTTACGGCAAAAACTGGATGCACTTCGTGTACAAAACGGACAATCTCGTTCGAAGTATCAGGGTGTCATACGGAAACTCGTCTGTTACAAAGGGATTTCAATTTTTGAACTTACTTGAACTCCAGACTTTTTGTGTGTTCAAAATGCACCATTCAAAGCCACATCATCAATTTTCAACCCTTTCTGACTTTATTTGTTACTTTTCATGCATTTACTAATTTTTTTAGCTATATGACCCTTAAAATGAAAAGCACTACACATGAACTCTGAAAAGGTTGAAAATTGGCATGGTATCATCATTTCACCCACATAGAATGTGCTAAAAAGTTGAGAAGGTTACGGCAAAAACTGGATGCACTTCGTGTACAAAACGGACAATCTCTTTCGAAGTATCAAGGTTTCATACGGAAACTCGTCTGTTACAAAGGGATTTCATTTTTTTAACTTCTTTGAACTCTAGACTTTTATTGTGTTCAAAATGCACCATTCAAAGCCACATCATCAATTTTCAACCCTTTCTGACTTCATTTGTTATTTTTCATGCATTTACTGATTTTATTTAGCTATATGACCCTGAAAATGAAAAGCACTACAAATGAACTCTGAAAAGGTTGAAAGTTGGCATGGTATCATCATTTCATCCACATAGAATGTGCTAAAAAGTTGATAGGGTTACGGCAAAAACTGGATGCACTTCGTGTACAAAACGGACAATCTCGTTCGAAGTATCAGGGTGTCATACGGAAACTCGTCTGTTACAAAGGGATTTCAATTTTTGAACTTACTTGAACTCCAGACTTTTTGTGTGTTCAAAATGCACCCTTCAAAGCCACATCATCAATTTTCAACCCTTTCTGACTTTATTTGTTACTTTTCATGCATTTACTAATTTTTTTAGCTATATGACCCTTAAAATGAAAGGCACTACACATGAACTCTGAAAAGGTTGAAAATTGGCATGGTATCATCATTTCACCCACATAGAATGTGCTAAAAAGTTGAGAAGGTTACGGCAAAAACTGGATGCACTTCGTGTACAAAACGGACAATCTCTTTCGAAGTATCAAGGTTTCATACGGAAACTCGTCTGTTACAAAGGGATTTCATTTTTTTAACTTCTTTGAACACTAGACTTTTATTGTGTTCAAAATGCACCATTCAAAGCCACATCATCAATTTTCAACCCTTTCTGACTTCATTTGTTATTTTTCATGCATTTACTGATTTTATTTTGCTATATGACCCTGAAAATGAAAAGCACTACAAATGAACTCTGAAAAGGTTGAAAGTTG
>NW_025226161.1:199694-201522 GCF_018294505.1 Triticum aestivum | reverse complement strand
TGTGCTAAAAAGTTGAGAAGGTTACGGCAAAAACTGGATGCACTTCGTGTACAAAACGGACAATCTCTTTCGAAGTATCAAGGTTTCATACGGAAACTCGTCTGTTACAAAGGGATTTCATTTTTTTAACTTCTTTGAACTCTAGACTTTTATTGTGTTCAAAATGCACCATTCAAAGCCACATCATCAATTTTCAACCCTTTCTGACTTCATTTGTTATTTTTCATGCATTTACTGATTTTATTTAGCTATATGACCCTGAAAATGAAAAGCACTACAAATGAATTCTGAAAAGGTTGAAAGTTGGCATGGTATCATCATTTCATCCACATAGAATGTGCTAAAAAGTTGATAGGGTTACGGCAAAAACTGCATGCACTTCGTATACAAAACGGGCAATCTCTTTCGAAGTATCAGGGTTTTATACGGAAACTCGTCTGTTACAAAGGGATTTCATTTTTTTAACTTCTTTGAACTCTAGACTTTTCTTGTGTTCAAAATGCACCATTCAAAGCCACATCATCAATTTTCAACCATTTCTGACTTCATTTGTTATTTTTCATGCATTTACTGATTTTATTTAGCTATATGACCCTGAAAATGAAAAGCACTACAAATGAACTCTGAAAAGGTTGAAAGTTGGCCTGGTATCATCTTTTCATCCACATAGAATGTGCTAAAAAGTTGATAGGGTTGCGGCAAAAACTGGATGCACTTCGTGTACAAAACGGACTATCTCTTTCGAAGTATCAGGGTTTTATACGGAAACTCGTCTGTTACATAGGGATTTCATTTTTTAACTTCTTTGAACTCTAGACTTTTATTGTGTTCAAAATGCACCATTCAAAGCCACATAATCAATTTCCAACCCTTTCTGACTTCATTTGTTATTTTTCATGCATTTACCGATTTTTTTAGCTATATGACCCTGAAAATGACAAGCACTACAAATGAACTCTGAAAAGGTTGAAAGTTGGCATGGTATCATCATTTCATCCACATAGAATGTGCTAAAAAGTTGATAGGGTTACGGCAAAAACTGGATGCACTTCGTGTACAAAACGGACAATCTCGTTCGAAGTATCAGGGTGTCATACGGAAACTTGTCTGTTACAAAGGGATTTCAATTTTGGAACTTACTTGAACTCCAGACTTTTTGTGTGTTCAAAATGCACCCTTCAAAGCCACATCATCAATTTTCAACCCTTTCTGACTTTATTTGTTACTTTTCATGCATTTACTAATTTTTTTAGCTATATGACCCTTAAAATGAAAAGCACTACACATGAACTCTGAAAAGGTTGAAAATTGGCATGGTATCATCATTTCACCCACATAGAATGTGCTAAAAAGTTGAGAAGGTTACGGCAAAAACTGGATGCACTTCGTGTACAAAACGGACAATCTCTTTCGAAGTATCAAGGTTTCATACGGAAACTCGTCTGTTACAAAGGGATTTCATTTTTTTAACTTCTTTGAACTCTAGACTTTTATTGTGTTCAAAATGCACCATTCAAAGCCACATCATCAATTTTCAACCCTTTCTGACTTCATTTGTTATTTTTCATGCATTTACTGATTTTATTTAGCTATATGACCCTGAAAATGAAAAGCACTACAAATGAACTCTGAAAAGGTTGAAAGTTGGCA
This sequence comes from Triticum aestivum, assembly GCF_018294505.1. Lineage (NCBI taxonomy): Eukaryota > Viridiplantae > Streptophyta > Magnoliopsida > Poales > Poaceae > Triticum > Triticum aestivum. The sequence continues at coordinate 199,872 of NW_025226161.1, read as the reverse complement.
TGGTATCATCATTTCATCCACATAGAATGTGCTAAAAAGATGATAGGGTTACGGCAAAAACTGGATGCACTTCGTATACAAAACGGACAATCTCTTTCGAAGTATCAGGGTTTTATACGGAAACTCGTCTGTTACAAAGGGATTTCATTTTTTCAACTTCTTTGAACTCTAGAATTTT
>NW_025226161.1:197241-199684 GCF_018294505.1 Triticum aestivum | reverse complement strand
CAATCTCTTTCGAAGTATCAGGGTTTTATACGGAAACTCGTCTGTTACATAGGGATTTCATTTCTTTTAACTTCTTTGAACTCCAGACTTTTATTGTGTTCAAAATGCACCATTCAAAGCCACATAATCAATTTCCAACCTTTTCTGACTTCATTTGTTATTTTTCATGCATTTACTGATTTTTTTTAGCTATATGACCCTGAAAATGAAAAGCACTACAAATGAACTCTGAAAAGGTTGAAAGTTGGCATGATATCATCATTTCACCGACGTAGAATGTGCTGAAAAGTTGGGAGGGTTACGGCAAAAACTGGATGCACTTCGTGTACAAAACGGACAATCTCGTTCGAAGTATCAGGGTGTCATACGGAAACTCGTCTGTTACAAAGGGATTTCAATTTTTGAACTTACTTGAACTCCAGACTTTTTGTGTGTTCAAAATGCACCATTCAAAGCCACATCATCAATTTTCAACCCTTTCTGACTTTATTTGTTACTTTTCATGCATTTACTAATTTTTTTAGCTATATGACCCTTAAAATGGAAAGCACTACACATGAACTCTGAAAAGGTTGAAAATTGGCATGGTACCATCATTTCACCCACATAGAATGTGCTAAAAAGTTGAGAAGGTTACGGCAAAAACTGGATGCACTTCGTGTACAAAACGGACAATCTCTTTCGAAGTATCAAGGTTTCATACGGAAACTCGTTTGTTACAAAGGGATTTCATTTTTTTAACTTCTTTGAACTCTAGACTTTTATTGTGTTCAAAATGCACCATTCAAAGCCACATCATCAATTTTCAACCCTTTCTGACTTCATTTGTTATTTTTCATGCATTTACTGATTTTATTTAGCTATATGACCCTGAAAATGAAAAGCACTACAAATGAACTCTGAAAAGGTTGAAAGTTGGCATGGTATCATCATTTCATCCACATAGAATGTGCTAAAAAGTTGATAGGGTTACGGCAAAAACTGGATGCACTTCGTGTACAAAACGGACAATCTCTTTCGAAGTATCAGGGTTTTATACGGAAACTCGTCTGTTACAAAGGGATTTCATTTTTTTAACTTCTTTGAACTCTAGAATTTTATTGTGTTCAAAATGCACCATTCAAAGCCACATCATCAATTTTCAACCCTTTCTGACTTCATTTGTTATTTTTCATGCATTTACTGATTTTATTTAGCTATATGACCCTGAAAATGAAAAGCACTACAAATGAACTCTGAAAAGGTTGAAAGTTGGCATGGTATCATCTTTTCATCCACATAGAATGTGCTAAAAAGTTGATAGGGTTACGGCAAAAACTGGATGCACTTCGTGTACAAAACGGACAATCTCTTTCGAAGTATCAGGGTTTTATACGGAAACTCGTCTGTTACATAGGGATTTCATTTCTTTTAACTTCTTTGAACTCTAGACTTTTATTGTGTTCAAAATGCACCATTCAAAGCCACATAATCAATTTCCAACCCTTTCTGACTTCATTTGTTATTTTTCATGCATTTACTGATTGTTTTTAGCTATATGACCCTGAAAATGAAAAGCACTACAAATGAACTCTGAAAAGGTTGAAAGTTGGCATGATATCATCATTTCACCGACGTAGAATGTGCTGAAAAGTTGGGAGGGTTACGGCAAAAACTGGATGCACTTCGTGTACAAAACGGACAATCTCGTTCGAAGTATCAGGGTGTGATACGGAAACTCGTCTGTTACAAAGGGATTTCAATTTTTGAACTTACTTGAACTCCAGACTTTTTGTGTGTTCAAAATGCACCATTCAAAGCCACATCTTCAATTTTCAACCCTTTCTGACTTTATTTGTTACTTTTCATGCATTTACTAATTTTTTTAGCTATATGACCCTTAAAATGAAAAGCACTACACATGAACTCTGAAAAGGTTGAAAATTGGCATGGTATCATCATTTCACCCACATAGAATGTGCTAAAAAGTTGAGAAGGTTACGGCAAAAACTGGATGCACTTCGTGTACAAAACGGACAATCTCTTTCGAAGTATCAAGGTTTCATACGGAAACTCGTCTGTTACAAAGGGATTTCATTTTTTTAACTTCTTTGAACTCTAGACTTTTATTGTGTTCATAATGCACCATTCAAAGCCACATCATCAATTTTCAACCCTTTCTGACTTCATTTGTTATTTTTCATGCATTTACTGATTTTATTTAGCTATATGACCCTGAAAATGAAAAGCACTACAAATGAACTCTGAAAAGGTTGAAAGTTGGCATGGTATCATCATTTCATCCACATAGAATGTGCTAAAAAGATGATAGGGTTACGGCAAAAACTGGATGCACTTCGTATACAAAACGGACAATCTCTTTCGAAGTATCAGGGTTTTATACGGAAACTCGTCTGTTACAAAGGGATTTCATTTTTTCAACTTCTTTGAACTCTAGAATTTT
>NW_025226161.1:196557-197231 GCF_018294505.1 Triticum aestivum | reverse complement strand
AGGGTTACGGCAAAAACTGGATGCACTTCGTGTACAAAACGGACAATCTCGTTCGAAGTATCAGGGTGTCATACGGAAACTCGTCTGTTACAAAGGGATTTCAATTTTTGAACTTACTTGAACTCCAGACTTTTTGTGTGTTCAAAATGCACCCTTCAAAGCCACATCATCAATTTTCAACCCTTTCTGACTTTATTTGTTACTTTTCATGCATTTACTAATTTTTTTAGCTATATGACCCTTAAAATGAAAAGCACTACACATGAACTTTGAAAAGGTTGAAAATTGGCATGGTATCATCATTACACCCACATAGAATGTGCTAAAAAGTTGAGAAGGTTACGGCAAAAACTTGATGCACTTCGTGTACAAAACGGACAATCTCTTTCGAAGTATCAAGGTTTCATACGGAAACTCGTCTGTTACAAAGGGATTTCATTTTTTTAACTTCTTTGAACTCTAGACTTTTATTGTGTTCAAAATGCACCATTCAAAGCCACATCATCAATTTTCAACCCTTTCTGACTTCATTTGTTATTTTTCATGCATTTACTGATTTTATTTAGCTATATGACCCTGAAAATGAAAAGCACTACAAATGAACTCTGAAAAGGTTGAAAGTTGGCATGGTATCATCATTTCATCCACATAGAATGTGCTAAAAAGTTGATAGG
>NW_025226161.1:196222-196547 GCF_018294505.1 Triticum aestivum | reverse complement strand
AATGCACCATTCAAAGCCACATCATCAATTTTCAACCCTTTCTGACTTCATTTGTTATTTTTCATGCATTTACTGATTTTATTTAGCTATATGACCCTGAAAATGAAAAGCACTACAAATGAACTCTGAAAAGGTTGAAAGTTGGCATGGTATCATCATTTCATCCACATAGAATGTGCTAAAAAGATGATAGGGTTACGGCAAAAACTGGATGCACTTCGTATACAAAACGGACAATCTCTTTCGAAGTATCAGGGTTTTATACGGAAACTCGTCTGTTACAAAGGGATTTCATTTTTTCAACTTCTTTGAACTCTAGAATTTT
>NW_025226161.1:195021-195993 GCF_018294505.1 Triticum aestivum | reverse complement strand
CGGACAATCTCTTTCGAAGTATCAGGGTTCTATACGGAAACTCGTCTGTTACATAGGGATTTCATTTCTTTTAACTTCTTTGAACTCCAGACTTTTATTGTGTTCAAAATGCACCATTCAAAGCCACATAATCAATTTCCAACCCTTTCTGACTTCATTTGTTATTTTTCATGCATTTACTAATTTTTTTTAGCTATATGACCCTGAAAATGAAAAGCACTACAAATGAACTCTGAAAAGGTTGAAAGTTGGCATGATATCATCATTTCACCGACGTAGAATGTGCTGAAAAGTTGGGAGGGTTACGGCAAAAACTGGATGCACTTCGTGTACAAAACGGACAATCTCGTTCAAAGTATCAGGGTGTCATACGGAAACTCGTCTGTTACAAAGGGATTTCAATTTTTGAACTTACTTGAACTCCAGACTTTTTGTGTGTTCAAAATGCACCCTTCAAAGCCACATCATCAATTTTCAACCCTTTCTGACTTTATTTGTTACTTTTCATGCATTTACTAATTTTTTTAGCTATATGACCCTTAAAATGAAAAGCACTACACATGAACTCTGAAAAGGTTGAAAATTGGCATGGTATCATCATTTCACCCACATAGAATGTGCTAAAAAGTTGAGAAGGTTACGGCAAAAACTGGATGCACTTCGTGTACAAAACGGACAATCTCTTTCGAAGAATCAAGGTTTCATACGGAAACTCCTCTGTTACAAAGGGATTTCATTTTTTTAACTTCTTTGAACTCTAGACTTTTATTGTGTTCAAAATGCACCATTCAAAGCCACATCATCAATTTTCAACCCTTTCTGACTTCATTTGTTATTTTTCATGCATTTACTGATTTTATTTAGCTATATGACCCTGAAAATGAAAAGCACTACAAATGAACTCTGAAAAGGTTGAAAGTTGGCATGGTATCATCATTTCATCCACATAGAATGTGCTAAAAAGTTGATAGG
>NW_025226161.1:192614-194806 GCF_018294505.1 Triticum aestivum | reverse complement strand
TCCAGATTTTTGTGAGTTCAAAATGCACCATTCAAAGCCACATCATCAATTTTCAAACCTTTCTGACTTCATCTGTTATTTTTCATGCATTTACTGATTTTATTTAGCTATATGACCCTGAAAATGACAAGCTCTACAAATGAACTCTGAAAAGGTTGAAAGTTGGCATGGTATAATCATTTCACCAACATAGAATGTCCTAAAAAGTTGAGACGTTTACGGCAAAAACTGGATGCAATTCGTGTACAAAACGGACAATCTCTTTCGAAGTATCAGAGTTTCATGCGGAAACTCGTATGTTACAAAGGGATTTCATTTTTTTGAACTTATTTGAACTCCAGATTTTTGTGTGTTCAAAATGCACCATTCAAAGTCACATCATCAATTTTCAACCCTTTCTGATTTCATTTGTTATTTTTCATGCATTTACTGATTTTTTTGAGCTATATGACCCTGAAAATGAAAAGCACTACAAATGAACACTTAAAAGGTTGAAAGTTGGCATGGTATCATCATTTCATCCACATAGAATGTGCTAAAAATTTGAGAGTGTTTCGGCAAAAACTGGATGCACTTCGTGTACAAAACGGACAATCTCTTTCGAAGTATCAGGGTTTTATACGGAAACTCGTCTGTTACATGGGGATTTCATTTTTTTAACTTCTTTGAACTCTAGACTTTTATTGTGTTCAAAATGCACCATTCAAAGCCACATCATCAATTTTCAACCCTTTCTGACTTCATTTGTTATTTTTCATGCATTTACTGATTTTATTTAGCTATATGACCCTGAAAATGGAAAGCACTACAAATGAACTCTGAAAAGGTTGAAAGTTCGAAGTATCAGGGTTTTATATGGAAACTCGTCTGTTACATAGGCATTTCATTTTTTTGAACTTATTTGAACTCCAGAATTTGTGTGTGCTCAAAATGCACCATTCAAAGCCACATCATCAATTTTCAACCCTTTCTGACTTCATTTGTTACTTTTCATCCATTTACTTTTTTTTTAGCTATATGACCCTGAAAACGAAAAGCACTACAAATGAACTCTGAATAGGTCGAAAGTTGGCACGTTATCATCATTTCACCCACATAGAATGTGCTAAAAAGCTGAGAGGATTACGGCAAGAACTGGATGCACTTCGTGTACAAAACAGACAATCTCTTTCTAAGTATCAGGGTTTCATACGGAAACTCGTCTGTTACAAAGGGATTTCATCTTTTTGAACTTACTTGAACTCCAAACTTTTTGTGTGTTCAAAATGAACCATTCAAAGCCACGTCATCATTTTTCAAACCTTTCTGACTTCATTTGTTATTTTTCATGCATTTACTGATTTTTTTAGCTATATGACCGTGAAAATGAAAAGCTCTACAAATAAAATCTGAAAAGGTTGAAATTTGGCATGGTATCATCATTTCACCCACATAGAATGTGCTGAAAAGTTGAGAGTGTGTCGGCAAAAACTGGATGCACTTCGTGTACAAAACGGACAATCTCTTTCAAAGTATCAGAGATTCATTTGAAACGAACAACCATGCCAACTTTCAACCTTTTCAGAGTTCATTTGAAATGCTTTTCAAATTTAGGGTCTTATAGCTCAAAATAATTAGTAAATGCATGAAAAGTAACAAATGAAGTCAGAAAGGATTGAAAGATGATGATATGGCTTTGAATGGTGCATTTTGAACATACAAAAAGTCAGGAGTTCAAATAAGTTTTAAAAAATGAAATCCCTTTGTAATAGACGAATTTCCGTATGAAATCCTGATACTTTGAAAGAGGTTGTCCGTTTTGTACACGAAGTGCATCCAGTTTTTGCCATAACCCTCTCAACTTTCTTGCACATGCTATGTGGATGAAATGATGATACCATGCCAACTTTCAACCTTTTCAGAGTTCATTTGAAATGCTTTTCAATTTTAGGGTCTTATAGCTCAAAATAATTATTAAATGCATGAAAAATAACAAATGAAGTCAGAAAGGATTGAAAAATGATGATGTGGCTTTGAATGGTGCATTTTGAGCATACAAAAAGTCAGGAGTTCAAATAAGTTTTAAAAAATGAAATCCCTTTGTAACAGACGAGTTTCCGTATGAAATCCTGATACTTTGAAAGAGATTGTCCGTTTTGTACACGAAGTGCATCCAGTTTTTGCCGTAGCCATCTCAACTTTCTTGCACATGC
>NW_025226161.1:191676-192512 GCF_018294505.1 Triticum aestivum | reverse complement strand
TTATAGCTCAAAATAATTAGTAAATGCATGAAAAATAACAAATGAATTCAGAACGGATTGAATAATGATGATGTGGCGTTTAATGGTGCATTTTGAACACACAAAAAGTCAGGAGTTCAAATAAGTTTTAAAAATGAAATCCCATTGTAACACACGAGTTTCCGTATGAAATCCTGATACTTTGAAAGAGATTGTCCGTTTTGTACATGAAGTGCATCCAGTTTTTGCCGTAACCCTCTCAACTTTCTTGCACATGCTATGTGGATGAAATGATGATACCATGCCAACTTTCAACCTTTTCAGAGTTCATTTGAAATGCTTTTCAATTTTCGGGTCTTATAGCTCAAAATAATTAGTAAATGCATGAAAAATAACAAATGAAGTCAGAAAGGATTGAAAAATGATGATGTGGCTTTGAATGGTGCATTTTGAACACACAAAAAGTCAGGAGTTCAAATAAGTTTTTAAAAATGAAATCCCTTTGTAACAGACGAGTTTCCTTATGAAATGCTGATACTTTGAAAGAGATTGTCCGTTTTGTACACGAAGTGCATCCAGTTTTCGCCGTAACCCTCTCAACTTTCTTGCACATGCTATGTGGATGAAATGATGATACCATGCCAACTATCAACCTTTTCAGAGTTCATTTGAAATGCTTTTCAATTTTATGGTCTTATAGCTCAAAATAATTAGTAAATGCATGAAAAATAACAAATGAAGTCAGAAAGGATTGAAAAATGATGATGTGGCTTTGAATGGTGCATTTTGAACACACAAAAAGTCAGGAGTTCAAATAAGTTTTAAAAAATGAAATCCCTTTGTAACAGACGAGTTTC
>NW_025226161.1:190559-191290 GCF_018294505.1 Triticum aestivum | reverse complement strand
AAAATAATTAGTAAATGCATGAAAAATAACAAATGAAGTCAGAAAGGATTGAAAAATGATGATGTGGCTTTGAATGGTGCATTTTGAACACACAAAAAGTCAGGAGTTCAAATAAGTTTTAAAAAATGAAATCCCTTTGTAACAGACAAGTTTCCTTATGAAATGCGGATACTTTGAAAGAGATTGTCCGTTTTGTACACGAAGTGCATCCAGTTTTCGCCGTAACCCTCTCAACTTTCTTGCACATGCTATGTGGATGAAATGATGATACCATGCCAACTATCAACCTTTTCAGAGTTCATTTGAAATTCTTTTCAATTTTATGGTCTTATAGCTCAAAATAATTAGTAAATGCATGAAAAATAACAAATGAAGTCAGAAAGGATTGAAAAATGATGATGTGGCTTTGAATGGTGCATTTTGAACACACAAAAAGTCAGGAGTTCAAATAAGTTTTAAAAAATGAAATCCCTTTCTAACAGACGAGTTTCCGTATGAAATCCTGATACTTTGAAAGAGATTGTCCGTTTTGTACACGAAGTGCATCCAGTTTTCGCCGTACCCCTCTCAACTTTCTTGCACATGCTATGTGGATGAAATGATGATACCATGCCAACTTTCAACCTTTTCAGAGTTCATTTGAAATGCTTTTCAATTTTCGGGTCTTATAGCTCAAAATAATTAGTACATGCATGAAAAATAACAAATGAAGTCAGAAAGGATTGAAAAAT
>NW_025226161.1:189495-190110 GCF_018294505.1 Triticum aestivum | reverse complement strand
TTTTAAAAAATGAAATCCCTTTGTAACAGACAAGTTTCCTTATGAAATGCTGATACTTTGAAAGAGATTGTCCGTTTTGTACACGAAGTGCATCCAGTTTTCGCCGTAACCCTCTCAACTTTCTTGCACTTGCTATGTGGATGAAATGATGATACCATGCCAACTATCAACCTTTTCAGAGTTCATTTGAAATTCTTTTCAATTTTATGGTCTTATAGCTCAAAATAATTAGTAAATGCATGAAAAATAACAAATGAAGTCAGAAAGGATTGAAAAATGATGATGTGGCTTTGAATGGTGCATTTTGAACACACAAAAAGTCAGGAGTTCAAATAAGTTTTAAAAAATGAAATCCCTTTCTAACAGACGAGTTTCCGTATGAAATCCTGATACTTTGAAAGAGATTGTCCGTTTTGTACACGAAGTGCATCCAGTTTTCGCCGTACCCCTCTCAACTTTCTTGCACATGCTATGTGGATGAAATGATGATACCATGCCAACTTTCAACCTTTTCAGAGTTCATTTGAAATGCTTTTCAATTTTCGGGTCTTATAGCTCAAAATAATTAGTACATGCATGAAAAATAACAAATGAAGTCAGAAAGGATTGAAAAAT
>NW_025226161.1:187857-188555 GCF_018294505.1 Triticum aestivum | reverse complement strand
AGACGAGTTTCCTTATGAAATGCTGATACTTTGAAAGAGATTGTCCGTTTTGTACACGAAGTGCATCCAGTTTTCGCCGTAACCCTCTCAACTTTCTTGCGCATGCTATGTGGATGAAATGATGATACCATGCCAACTATCAACCTTTTCAGAGTTCATTTGAAATGCTTTTCAATTTTATGGTCTTATAGCTCAAAATAATTAGTAAATGCATGAAAAGTAACAAATGAAGTCAGAAAGGATTGAAAAATGATGATGTGGCTTTGAATGATGCATTTTGAACACACAAAAAGTCAGGAGTTAAAATAAGTTTTAAAAAATGAAATCCCTTTCTAACAGACGAGTTTCCGTATGAAATCCTGATACTTTGAAAGATATTGTCCGTTTTGTACACGAAGTGCATCCAGTTTTTGCCGTAACCCTCTCAACTTTCTTGCACATGCTATGTGGATGAAATGATGATACCGTGCCAACTTTCATCCTTTTCAGAGTTCATTTGAAATGCTTTTCAATTTTAGGGTCTTATAGCTCAAAATAATTAGTAAATGCATGAAAAATAACAAATGAAGTCAGAAAGGATTGAAAAATGATGATGTGGCTTTGAATGGTGCATTTTGAACACACAAAAAGTCGGGAGTTAAAATAAGTTTAAAAAAATGAAATCCCTTTCTAACAGACGAGTTTCCGTACGAAATCCT
>NW_025226161.1:187232-187847 GCF_018294505.1 Triticum aestivum | reverse complement strand
TTTTAAAAAATGAAATCCCTTTGTAACAGACAAGTTTCCTTATGAAATGCTGATACTTTGAAAGAGATTGTCCGTTTTGTACACGAAGTGCATCCAGTTTTCGCCGTAACCCTCTCAACTTTCTTGCACTTGCTATGTGGATGAAATGATGATACCATGCCAACTATCAACCTTTTCAGAGTTCATTTGAAATTCTTTTCAATTTTATGGTCTTATAGCTCAAAATAATTAGTAAATGCATGAAAAATAACAAATGAAGTCAGAAAGGATTGAAAAATGATGATGTGGCTTTGAATGGTGCATTTTGAACACACAAAAAGTCAGGAGTTCAAATAAGTTTTAAAAAATGAAATCCCTTTCTAACAGACGAGTTTCCGTATGAAATCCTGATACTTTGAAAGAGATTGTCCGTTTTGTACACGAAGTGCATCCAGTTTTCGCCGTACCCCTCTCAACTTTCTTGCACATGCTATGTGGATGAAATGATGATACCATGCCAACTTTCAACCTTTTCAGAGTTCATTTGAAATGCTTTTCAATTTTCGGGTCTTATAGCTCAAAATAATTAGTACATGCATGAAAAATAACAAATGAAGTCAGAAAGGATTGAAAAAT
>NW_025226161.1:186676-187222 GCF_018294505.1 Triticum aestivum | reverse complement strand
GGGAGTTAAAATAAGTTTAAAAAAATGAAATCCCTTTCTAACAGACGAGTTTCCGTACGAAATCCTGATACTTTGAAAGGGATTGTCCGTTTTGTACACAAAGTGCATCCAGTTTTTGCCGTAACCCTCTCAACTTTCTTGCACATGCTATGTGGATGAAATGATGATACCATGCCAACTTTCAACCTTTTCAGAGTTCATTTGAAATGCTTTTCAATTTTAGGGTCTTATAGCTCAAAATAATTAGTAAATGCATGAAAAATACCAAATGAAGTCAGAAAGGATTGAAAAATGATGATGTGGCTTTGAATGGTGCATTTTGAACACACAAAAAGTCAGGAGTTAAAATAAGTTTTAAAAAATGAAATCCCTTTGTAACAGACGAATTTCCGTATGAAATCCTGATACTTTGAAAGAGGTTGTCCGTTTTGTACACGAAGTGCATCCAGTTTTTGCCATAACCCTCTCAACTTTCTTGCACATGCTATGTGGATGAAATGATGATACCATGCCAACTTTCAACCTTTTCAGAGTTCATTTGAAATG
>NW_025226161.1:185185-186557 GCF_018294505.1 Triticum aestivum | reverse complement strand
ACAAAAAGTCAGGAGTTCAAATAAGTTTTAAAAAATGAAATCCCTTTGTAACAGACGAGTTTCCGTATGAAATCCTGATACTTTGAAAGAGGTTGTCCGTTTTGTACACGAAGTGCATCTAGTTTTTGCCATAACCCTCTCAACTTTCTTGCACATGCTATGTGGATGAAATGATGATACCATGCCAACTTTCAACCTTTTCAGAGTTCACTTGATATGCTTTTCATATTTATGGTCTTATAGCTCAAAATAATTAGTAAATGCATGAAAAATAACAAATGAAGTCAGAAAGGATTGAAAAATGATGATGTGGCTTTGAATGGTGCATTTTGAACACACAAAAAGTCAGGAGTTCAAATATGTTTTAAAAAATGAAATCCCTTTCTAACAGACGAGTTTCCGTATGAAATCCTGATACTTTGAAAGAGATTGTCCGTTTTGTACACGAAGTGCATCCAGTTTTTGCCGTAACCCTCTCAACTTTCTTGCACATGCTATGTGGATGAAATGATGATACCGTGCCAACTTTCATCCTTTTCAGAGTTCATTTGAAATGCTTTTCAATTTTAGGGTCTTATAGCTCAAAATAATTAGTAAATGCATGAAAAATAACAAATGAAGTCAGAAAGGATTGAAAAATGATGACGTGGCTTTGAATGGTGCATTTTGAACACACAAAAAGTCGGGAGTTAAAATAAGTTAAAAAAAATGAAATCCCTTTCTAACAGACGAGTTTCCGTACGAAATCCTGATACTTTGAAAGAGATTGTCCGTTTTGTACACGAAGTGCATCCAGTTTTTGCCGTAACCCTCTCAACTTTCTTGCACATGCTATGTGGATGAAATGATGATACCGTGCCAACTTTCATCCTTTTCAGAGTTCATTTGAAATGCTTTTCAATTTTAGGGTCTTATAGCTCAAAATAATTAGTAAATGCATGAAAAATAACAAATGAAGTCAGAAAGGATTGAAAAATGATGACGTGGCTTTGAATGGTGCATTTTGAACACACCAAAAGTCGGGAGTTAAAATAAGTTAAAAAAAATGAAATCCCTTTCTAACAGACGAGTTTCCGTACGAAATCCTGATACTTTGAAAGAGATTGTCCGTTTTGTACACGAAGTGCATCCAGTTTTTGCCGTAACCCTCTCAACTTTCTTGCACATGCTATGTGGATGAAATGATGATACCATGCCAACTTTCAACTTTTTCAGAGTTCATTTGAAATGCTTTTCAATTTTAGGGTCTTATAGCTCAAAATAATTAGTAAATGCATGAAAAATACCAAATGAAGTCAGAAAGGATTGAAAAATGATGATGTGGCTTTGAATGGTGCATTTTGAACACACAAAAAGTCAGGAGTTAAAATAA
>NW_025226161.1:184880-185175 GCF_018294505.1 Triticum aestivum | reverse complement strand
TTTCCGTATGAAATCCTGATACTTTGAAAGAGGTTGTCCGTTTTGTACACGAAGTGCATCCAGTTTTTGCCATAACCCTCTCAACTTTCTTGCACATGCTATGTGGATGAAATGATGATACCATGCCAACTTTCAACCTTTTCAGAGTTCATTTGAAATGATTTTCAATTTTAGGGTCTTATAGCTCAAAATAATTATTAAATGCATGAAAAATAACAAATGAAGTCAGAAAGGATTGAAAAATGATGATGTGGCTTTGAATGGTGCATTTTGAACACACAAAAAGTCAGGAGTT
>NW_025226161.1:182944-184268 GCF_018294505.1 Triticum aestivum | reverse complement strand
TAACAGACGAGTTTCCGTATGAAATCCTGATACTTTGAAAGAGGTTGTCCGTTTTGTACACGAAGTGCATCCAGTTTTTGCCATAACCCTCTCAACTTTCTTGCACATGCTATGTGGATGAAATGATGATACCATGCCAACTTTCAACCTTTTCAGAGTTCACTTGATATGCTTTTCAATTTTATGGTCTTATAGCTCAAAATAATTAGTAAATGCATGAAAAATAACAAATGAAGTCAGAAAGGATTGAAAAATGATGATGTGGCTTTGAATGGTGCATTTTGAACACACAAAAAGTCAGGAGTTCAAATAAGTTTTAAAAAATGAAATCCCTTTCTAACAGACGAGTTTCCGTATGAAATCCTGATACTTTGAAAGAGATTGTCCGTTTTGTACACGAAGTGCATCCAGTTTTTGCCGTAACCCTCTCAACTTTCTTGCACATGCTATGTGGATGAAATGATGATACCGTGCCAACTTTCATCCTTTTCAGAGTTCATTTGAAATGCTTTTCAATTTTAGGGTCTTATAGCTCAAAATAATTAGTAAATGCATGAAAAATAACAAATGAAGTCAGAAAGGATTGAAAAATGATGACGTGGCTTTGAATGGTGCATTTTGAACACACAAAAAGTCGGGAGTTAAAATAAGTTAAAAAAAATGAAATCCCTTTCTAACAGACGAGTTTCCGTACGAAATCCTGATACTTTGAAAGAGATTGTCCGTTTTGTACACGAAGTGCATCCAGTTTTTGCCGTAACCCTCTCAACTTTCTTGCACATGCTATGTGGATGAAATGATGATACCGTGCCAACTTTCATCCTTTTCAGAGTTCATTTGAAATGCTTTTCAATTTTAGGGTCTTATAGCTCAAAATAATTAGTAAATGCATGAAAAATAACAAATGAAGTCAGAAAGGATTGAAAAATGATGACGTGGCTTTGAATGGTGCATTTTGAACACACCAAAAGTCGGGAGTTAAAATAAGTTAAAAAAAATGAAATCCCTTTCTAACAGACGAGTTTCCGTACGAAATCCTGATACTTTGAAAGAGATTGTCCGTTTTGTACACGAAGTGCATCCAGTTTTTGCCGTAACCCTCTCAACTTTCTTGCACATGCTATGTGGATGAAATGATGATACCATGCCAACTTTCAACTTTTTCAGAGTTCATTTGAAATGCTTTTCAATTTTAGGGTCTTATAGCTCAAAATAATTAGTAAATGCATGAAAAATACCAAATGAAGTCAGAAAGGATTGAAAAATGATGATGTGGCTTTGAATGGTGCATTTTGAACACACAAAAAGTCAGGAGTTAAAATAA
>NW_025226161.1:182332-182934 GCF_018294505.1 Triticum aestivum | reverse complement strand
GGATTGAAAAATGATGATGTGGCTTTGAATGGTGCATTTTGAACATACAAAAAGTCAGGAGTTCAAATAAGTTTTAGAAAATGAAATCCCTTTGTAACAGACGAGTTTCCGTATGAAATCCTGATACTTTGAAAGAGATTGTCCGTTTTGTACACGAAGTGCATCCAGTTTTTGCCGTAACCATCTCAACTTTCTTGCACATGCTATGTGGATGAAATGATGATACGATGCCAACTTTCAACCTTTTCAGAGTTCATTTGAAATGCTTTTCAATTTTCGGGTCTTATGGCTCAAAATAATTAGTAAATGCATGAAAAATAACAAATGAAGTCAGAAAGGATTGAAAAATGATGATGTGGCTTTGAATGGTGCATTTTGAACACACAAAAAGTCAGGAGTTAAAATAAGTTTTAAAAAATGAAATCCCTTTGTAACAGACGAATTTCCGTATGAAATCCTGATACTTTGAAAGAGGTTGTCCGTTTTGTACACGAAGTGCATCCAGTTTTTGCCATAACCCTCTCAACTTTCTTGCACATGCTATGTGGATGAAATGATGATACCATGCCAACTTTCAACCTTTTCAGAGTTCATTTGAAATG
>NW_025226161.1:179770-181161 GCF_018294505.1 Triticum aestivum | reverse complement strand
TTTTGAACACACAAAAAGTCAGGAGTTCAAATAAGTTTTAAAAAATGAAATCCCTTTCTAACAGACGAGTTTCCGTATGAAATCCTGATACTTTGAAAGAGATTGTCCGTTTTGTACACGAAGTGCATCCAGTTTTTGCCGTAACCCTCTCAACTTTCTTGCACATGCTATGTGGATGAAATGATGATACCGTGCCAACTTTCATCCTTTTCAGAGTTCATTTGAAATGCTTTTCAATTTTAGGGTCTTATAGCTCAAAATAATTAGTAAATGCATGAAAAATAACAAATGAAGTCAGAAAGGATTGAAAAATGATGACGTGGCTTTGAATGGTGCATTTTGAACACACAAAAAGTCGGGAGTTAAAATAAGTTTAAAAAAATGAAATCCCTTTCTAACAGACGAGTTTCGGTACGAAATCCTGATACTTTGAAAGAGATTGTCCGTTTTGTACACGAAGTGCATCCAGTTTTTGCCGTAACCCTCTCAACTTTCTTGCACATGCTATGTGCATGAAATGATGATACCATGCCAACTTTCAACTTTTTCAGAGTTCATTTGAAATGCTTTTCAATTTTATGGTCTTATAGCTCAAAATAATTAGTAAATGCATGAAAAGTAACAAATGAACTCAGAAAGGATTGAAAAATGATGATGTGGCTTTGAATGGTGCATTTTGAACACACAAAAAGTCAGGAGTTAAAATAAGTTTTAAAAAATGAAATCCCTTTCTAACAGACGAGTTTCCGTATGAAATCCTGATACTTTGAAAGAGGTTGTCCGTTTTGTACACGAAGTGCATCCAGTTTTTGCCATAACCCTCTCAACTTTCTTGCACATGCTATGTGGATGAAATGATGATACCATGCCAACTTTCAACCTTTTCAGAGTTCATTTGAAATGCTTTTCAATTTTATGGTCTTATAGCTCAAAATAATTAGTAAATGCATGAAAAGTAACAAATGAAGTCAGAAAGGATTGAAAAATGATGATGTGGCTTTGAATGGTGCATTTTGAAGACACAAAAAGTCAGGAGTTAAAATAAGTTTTAAAAAATGAAATCCCTTTCTAATAGACGAGTTTCCGTATGAAATCCTGATACTTTGAAAGAGATTGTCCGTTTTGTACACGAAGTGCATCCAGTTTTTGCCGTAACCCTCTCAACTTTCTTGCACATGCTATGTGGATGAAATGATGATACCGTGCCAACTTTCATCCTTTTCAGAGTTCATTTGAAATGCTTTTCAATTTTAGGGTCTTATAGCTCAAAATAATTAGTAAATGCATGAAAAATAACAAATGAAGTCACAAAGGATTGAAAAATGATGACGTGGCTTTGAATGGTGCATTTTGAACACACAAAAAGTCGGGAGTTAAAATAAGTTAAAAAA
>NW_025226161.1:178813-179760 GCF_018294505.1 Triticum aestivum | reverse complement strand
ATGATGATGTGTCTTTGAATGGTGCATTTTGAACACACAAAAAGTCAGGAGTTAAAATAAGTTTTAAAAAATGAAATCCCTTTCTAATAGACGAGTTTCCGTATGAAATCCTGATACTTTGAAAGAGATTGTCCGTTTTGTACACGAAGTGCATCCAGTTTTTGCCGTAACCCTCTCAACTTTCTTGCACATGCTATGTGGATGAAATGATGATACCGTGCCAACTTTCATCCTTTTCAGAGTTCATTTGAAATGCTTTTCAATTTTAGGGTCTTATAGCTCAAAATAATTAGTAAATGCATGAAAAATAACAAATGAAGTCACAAAGGATTGAAAAATGATGACGTGGCTTTGAATGGTGCATTTTGAACACACAAAAAGTCGGGAGTTAAAATAAGTTAAAAAAATGAAATCCCTTTCTAACAGACGAGTTTCCGTACGAAATCCTGATACTTTGAAAGAGATTGTCCGTTTTGTACACGAAGTGCATCCAGTTTTTGCCGTAACCTCTCAACTTTCTTGCACATGCTATGTGGATGAAATGATGATACCATGCCAACTATCAACCTTTTCAGAGTTCATTTGAAATGCTTTTCAATTTTAGGGTCTTATAGCTCAAAATAATTAGTAAATGCATGAAAAATAACAAATGAAGTCAGAAAGGATTGAAAAATGATGATGTGGCTTTGCATGGTGCATTTTGAACACACAAAAAGTCAGGAGTTCAAATAAGTTTTAAAAAATGAAATCCCTTTCTAACAGACGAGTTTCCGTATGAAATCCTGATACTTTGAAAGAGGTTGTCCGTTTTGTACACGAAGTGCATCCAGTTTTTGCCATAACCCTCTCAACTTTCTTGCACATGCTATGTGGATGAAATGATGATACCATGCCAACTTTCAACCTTTTCAGAGTTCACTTGATATGCTTTTCAATTTTATGGTCTT
>NW_025226161.1:177594-178093 GCF_018294505.1 Triticum aestivum | reverse complement strand
AAGTTTTAAAAAATGAAATCCCTTTCTAACAGACGAGTTTCCGTATGAAATCCTGATACTTTGAAAGAGATTGTCCGTTTTGTACATGAAGTGCATCCAGTTTTTGCCGTAACCCTCTCAACTTTCTTGCACATGCTATGTGGCTGAAATGATGATACCATGCCAACTTTCAACCTTTTCAGAGTTCATTTGAAATGCTTTCAATTTTAGGGTCTTATAGATCAAAATAATTAGTAAATGCATGAAAAATAACAAATGAAGTCAGAAAGGATTGAAAAATGATGACGTGGCTTTGAATGGTGCATTTTGAACACACAAAAAGTCAGGAGTTCAAATAAGTTTTAAAAAATGAAATCCCTTTGTAACAGAGGAATTTCCGTATGAAATCCTGATACTTTGAAAGAGATTGTCCGTTTTGTATACGAAGTGCATCCAGTTTTTGCCGTAACCCTCTCAACTTTCTTGCACATGCTATGTAGATGAAATGATGATACCATGC
>NW_025226161.1:176898-177507 GCF_018294505.1 Triticum aestivum | reverse complement strand
ACTTTCAACCTTTTCAGAGTTCATTTGAAATGCTTTTCGATTTTAGGGTCTTATAGCTCAAAATAAATAGTAAATGCATGAAAAATAACAAATGAAGTCAGAAAGGATTGAAAAATGATGATGTGGCATTGAATGGTGCATTTTGAACATACAAAAAGTCAGGAGTTCAAATAAGTTTTAAAAATGAAATCCCTTTCTAACAGACGAGTTTCCGTATGAAATCCTGATACTTTGAAAGAGATTGTCCGTTTTGTACACGAAGTGCATCTAGTTTTTGCCGTAACCCTCTCAACTTTCTTGCACATGCTATTAGGATGAAATTATGATACCATGCCAACTTTCAACCTTTTCAGAGTTCATTTGAAATGCTTTTCAATTTTCGGGTCTTATAGCTCAAAATAATTAGTAAATGCATGAAAAATAACAAATGAAGTCAGAAAGGATTGAAAAATGATGATGTGGATTTGAATGGTGCATTTTGAACATAAAAAATGTCAGCAGTTCAAATAATTTTTAAAAAATAAAATGCCTTTGTAACAGACGAGTTTCCGTATGAAATCCTGATAGTTTGAAAGAGATTGTCCGTTTTGTACACGAAGTGCATCCAGT
>NW_025226161.1:176218-176888 GCF_018294505.1 Triticum aestivum | reverse complement strand
TGAAGTCAGAAAGGATTGAAAAATGATGATGTGGCTTTGAATGGTGCATTTTGAACACACAAAAATTCAGGAGTTCAAATAAGTTTTAAAAAATGAAATCCCTTTGTAACAGACGAGTTTCCGGATGAAATCCTGATACTTTGAAAGATATTGTCCGTTTTATACACGAAGTGCATCTAGTTTATGCCGTAACCCTCTCAACTTTCTTGCACATGCTATGTGGATGAAATGATGATATCATGCCAATTTTCAACCTTTTCAGACTTCATTTGAAATGCTTTTCAATTTTAGGGTCTTATAGCTCAAAATAATTAGTAAATGCATGAAAAATAACAAATGAAGTCAGAAAGGATTGAAAAATGATGATGTGGCTTTGAATGGTGCATTTTGAACACACAAAAAGTCAGGAGTTCAAATAAGTTTTAAAAAATGAAATCCCTTTGTAACAGACGAGTTTCCGGATGAAATCCTGATACTTTGAAAGAGATTGTCCGTTTTGTACACGAAGTGCATCCAGTTTTTGCCGTAACCCTCTCAACTTTCTTGCACATGCTATGTGGATGAAATGATGATATCATGCCAATTTTCAACCTTTTCAGAGTTCATTTGAAATGCTTTTCAATTTTAGGGTCTTATAGCTCAAAATAATTAGTAAATGCATGAAAAATAA
>NW_025226161.1:175272-176208 GCF_018294505.1 Triticum aestivum | reverse complement strand
GGATTGAAAAATGATGATGTGGATTTGAATGGTGCATTTTGAACATAAAAAATGTCAGCAGTTCAAATAATTTTTAAAAAATAAAATGCCTTTGTAACAGACGAGTTTCCGTATGAAATCCTGATAGTTTGAAAGAGATTGTCCGTTTTGTACACGAAGTGCATCCAGTTTTTGCCGTAACCCTCTCAACTTTCTTGCACATGCTATGTTGATGAAATGATGATACCATGCTAATTTTCAACCTTTTCAGAGTTCATTTGAAATGCTTTTCAATTTTAGGGTCTTATAGCTCAAAATAATTAGTAAATGCATGAAAAATAACAAATGAAGTCAGAAAGGATTGAAAAATGATGATGTTGCTTTGAATGGTGCATTTTGAACACACAAAAAGTCAGGAGGTCATATAAGATTTAAAAAATGAAATCCCTTTGTAACAGACGAGTTTCCGTATGAAATCCTGATACTTTGAAAGAGATTGTCCGTTTTGTACACGAAGTGCATCCATTTTTTGCCGTAACCCTCTCAATTTTCTTGCACATGCTATGTGGATGAAATGATGATACCATGCCAACTTTCAACCTTTTCAGAGTTCATTTGAAATGCTTTTCAATTTTATGGTCTTATAGCTCAAAATAATTAGTAAATGCATGAAAAATAACAAATGAAGTCAGAAAGGATTGAAAAATGATGATGCGGCTTTGAATGGTGCATTTTGAACTCACAAAAAGTCAGGAGTTCAAATAAGTTTAAAAATGAAATCCCTTTGTAACAGACGAGTTTCCGTATGAAATCCTGATACTTTGAAAGAGATTGTCCGTTTTGTACACGAAGTGCATCCAGTTTTTGCCGTAACCCTCTCAACTTTCTTGCACATGCTATGTGGATGAAATGATGATACCATGCCAACTTTCAACCTTTTCAGAGTTCATTTGAAAT
>NW_025226161.1:174031-175262 GCF_018294505.1 Triticum aestivum | reverse complement strand
TGGTGCATTTTGAACACACAAAAAGTCAGGAGTTCAAATAAGTTTTAAAAATGAAATCCCTTTGTAACAGACGAGTTTCCGTATGAAATCCTGATACTTTGAAAGAGATTGTCCGTTTTGTACACGAAGTGCATCCAGTTTTTGCCGTAACCCTCTCAACTTTCTTGCACATGCTATGTGGATGAAATGATGATACCATGCCAACTTTCAACCTTTTCAGAGTTCATTTGAAATGCTTTTCAATTTTATGGTCTTATAGCTCAAAATAATTAGTAAATGCATGAAAAATAACAAATGAAGTCAGAAAGGATTGAAAAATGATGATGCGGCTTTGAATGGTGCATTTTGAACTCACAAAAAGTCAGGAGTTCAAATAAGTTTAAAAATGAAATCCCTTTGTAACAGACGAGTTTCCGTATGAAATCCTGATACTTTGAAAGAGATTTTCGTAAAGTATTTTCTGTTAAACTAAAATTATATAAAATTTATGCAACTACAATTATCAAAGTATTTTCTGTTCAAAACATGAAAAGCAGAAAGAATTATCATAATTTTTTTAGAAACTTTAGTAGCAAAAATAATTTTCGTATAGAATTAGAATTTAAACTATTCAAATTTGGAAACTAATGGAGTAACAGAAAGTTTATAATTATTCTGAGCTAAAAGCAAAAAAGAATAAAAAATAAAGAAAAAATCAAAAGAAAATAAATAATTCAAAAAACAAAAACAATACTGGAAAAAATAAAAAATGCCGCCTAATGGGCCGCACGGCCTGCGTACGACTAGAAACCCATCTGCACATCGGCCAGGATGCAGGCCCGCAGGCCCAATAGGCCCAACATGGCAGTGACAAGGGTAGGCATGTAATGCCTGCATATTAGAGAGGAGCTCAGCACCTGAGCTGCAACGCAGCTTATAAACAGGTGCTGAGCTCTCTCAGCTAGCGAGGTGGGACTAAACTTCCCACCGCACCGCGCCAGCACATTAGCCCCGGTTGGTGGCTCCAACCGGAACCAATGCCCCCTTTGGTCCCGGTTGGTGGCACCAACCGGAACCAATACCCACCCTTTAGTCCCAGTTGGTGCCACCAACCGGGACCACAGCCCTCTGCTTCCCACCCTTTGGGCTAGTGAAAAGAGGCCTTTGGTCCCGGTTGGTGCCACCAACCAAGACTAAAGGTGGCATTGGTCCCGGTTTGTGCGTCAAACCGGGACCAAAGCCTTTGCTATAT
>NW_025226161.1:164112-173523 GCF_018294505.1 Triticum aestivum | reverse complement strand
GGTGCTGAGCTCTCTCAGCTAGCGAGGTGGGACTAAACTTCCCACCGCACCGCGCCAGCACATTAGCCCCGGTTGGTGGCTCCAACCGGAACCAATGCCCCCTTTGGTCCCGGTTGGTGGCACCAACCGGAACCAATACCCACCCTTTAGTCCCAGTTGGTGCCACCAACCAAGACTAAAGGTGGCATTGGTCCCGGTTTGTGCGTCAAACCGGGACCAAAGCCTTTGCTATATAAGCCAGCACTTAGGAAATTTTCAGATTTCCATCGCCAGTTTCCCCCCGCCCGACGACGCCGCGAGCTCGATCTACGCCGCCAGGCTGCCCCGCCGCCGTCGTCGTCGCCCGTGCCCCTGAGCCCACGCAGTCGCCCGTTGCCGTCGTTCTCCGCCCCCCGCCGCCGCCACCATCGCCCTCCGCCGCGCGCCCCCGAGCCGTGTCGCCCGTACGTCACCATCGCCGTCGCCCTCCGCCCCAGCCCGCCGCGGTCACCGTCCCCCTCCGCCACCCACGCCGTCACCCTCCGCCGCCCACGCCGTTGTTGGAAATATGCCCTAGAGGCAATAATAAATGGTTATTATTATATTTCTTTGTTCATGGTAATTGTCTATTGTTCATGCTATAATTGTGTTATTCGGAAATCGTAATGCATGTGTGAATACATAGACCACAACGTGTCCCTAGTAAGCCTCTAGTTGACTAGCTCGTTGATCAACAGATAGTCATGGTTTCCTGACTATGGACATTGGATGTCATTGATAACGGGATCACATCATTAGGAGAATGATGTGATGGACAAGACCCAATCCTAAGCATAGCTCAAAGATCGTGTAGTTCGTTTGCTAGAGCTTTTCCAATGTCAAGTATCTTTTCCTTAGACCATGAGATCGTGCAACTCCCAGATACCGTAGGAGTGCTTTGGGTGTGCCAAACGTCACAACGTAACTGGGTGACTATAAAGGTACACTACGGGTATCTCCGAAAGTGTCTGTTGGGTTGGCACGGATCGAGACTGGGATTTGTCACTCCGTATGACGGAGAGGTATCTCTGGGCCCACTCGGTAATGCATCATCATAATGAGCTCAATGTGACTAAGGAGTTAGTCACGGGATCATGCATTGCGGTATGAGTAAAGAGACTTGCCGGTAACGAGATTGAACAAGGTATTGGGATACCGACGATCGAATCTCGGGCAAGTAACATACCGATTGACAAAGGGAATTGTATACGGGATTGATTGAATCCTCGACATCATGGTTCATCCGATGAGATCATCGTGGAACATGTGGGAGCCAACATGGGTATCCAGATCCCGCTGTTGGTTATTGACCAGAGAGGCGTCTCGGTCATGTTTGCATGTCTCCCGAACCCGTAGGGTCTACACACTTAAGGTCCGGTGAAGCTAGGGTTGTAGAGATATGAGTACGTGGAAAACCGAAAGTTGTTCGGAGTCCCGGATGAGATCCCGGACGTCACGAGGAGTTCCGGAATGGTCCGGAGGTGAAGAATTATATAAAGGAAGTCCAGTTTTGGCCACCGGGAAAGTTTCGGGGGTTATCGGTATTGTACTGGGACCACCGGAAGGGTCCCGGGGGTCCACCGGGTGGGGCCACCTATCCCCGAGGGCCCCATGGGCTGAAGTGGGAAGGGAACCAGCTCTTAGTGGGCTGGGGCGCCCCCCATGGGCCTCCCCCTGCGCCTAGGATTGGAAACCCTAGGGTGGGGGGGCCGCCCCACTTGACTTGGGGGGGAAGTTTCCCCCCCTTGGCCGCCACCCCCCCCTTAGATGGGTTCTTGGCCGGCGCCCCACCCCCTCCCAGGGGGCCTATATAAAGGGGTGGAGGGAGGGCAGCAATACTACAGCCTTTGGCGCCTCCCTCCTCCCCTGCAACACCTCTCCCTCTCGCAGAAGCTCGGCGAAGCCCTGCCGAGATCCCGCTACATCCACCACCACGCCGTCGTGCTGCTGGATCTCCATCAACCTCTCCTTCCCCCTTGCTGGATCAAGAAGGAGGAGACGTCGCTGCTCCGTACGAGTGTTGAACGCGGAGGCGCCGTCCGTTCGGCACTCGGTCATCGGTGATTTGGATCACGGCGAGTACGACTCCATCAATCCCGTTCATTGGAACGCTTCCGCTCGCGATCTACAAGGGTATGTAGATGCACTCCTTTCCCCTCGTTGCTAGTATACTCCATAGATGGATCTTGGTGATGCGTAGGAAATTTTAAAATTCTGCTACGATTCCCAACAGTAGCATCATGAGCCAGGCCTATGCGTAGTTACTATGCACGAGTAGAACACAAAGCAGTTGTGGGCGTAGATGTTGCCAATTCTTCTTGCCGCTACTAGTCTTATCTTGTTTCGGCGGTATTGTGGGATGAAGCGGCCCGGACCGACCTTACACGTATTCTTACGTGAGACAGGTTCCACCGACTGACATGCACTAGTTGCATAAGGTGGCTAGCGGGTGTCTGTCTCTCCCACTTTAGTCGGAACGGATTCGATGAAAAGGGTCCTTATGAAGGGTAAATAGAAATTGGCATATCATGTTGTGGTTTTACGTAGGTAAGAAACGTTCTTGCTAGAAACCTATACAAGCCACGTAAAAACTTGAAACAACAATTAGAGGACGTCTAACTTGTTTTTGCAGCATGTGCTATGTGATGTGATATGGCCAGAAGATGTGATGAATGATATATGTGATGTATGAGATTGATCATATTCTTGTAATATGAATCACGACTTGCATGTCGATGAGTATGACAACCGGCAGGAGCCATAGGAGTTGTCTTTATTATTTTGTATGACCTGCGTGTCATTGAATAACGCCATGTAAATTACTTTACTTTATTGCTAAACGCGTTAGCCATAGAAGTAGAAGTAATCGTTGGCGTGACAACTTGATGAAGACACAATGATGGAGATCATGGTGTCATGCCGGTGACGAAGATGATCATGGTGCCCCGAAGATGGAGATCAAAGGAGCAAAATGATATTGGCCATATCATGTCACTATTTGATTGCATGTGATGTTTATCATGTTTTGCATCTTACTTGCTTAAAACGACGGTAGTAAGTAAGATGATCCCTTATGATAATTTCAAGAAAGTGTTCCCCCTAACTGTGCACCGTTGCGAAGGTTCGTTGTTCGAAGCACCACATGATGATCGGGTGTGATAGATTCTAATGTTCGCATACAACGGGTGTTGACGAGCCTAGCATGTACAGACATGGCCTCGGAACACACGCAATACACCTAGGTTGACTTGACGAGCCTAGCATGTACAGACATGGCCTCGGAACACGGAGGACCGAAAGGTCGAGCATGAGTCATATAGAAGATACGATCAACATGAAGATGTTCACCGATCTTGACTAGTCCGTCTCACGTGATGATCGGACACGGCCTAGTTAACTCGGATCATGTTTCACTTAGATGCCTAGAGGGATATCTATCTGAGTGGGAGTTCATTGAGTAATTTGATTAGATGAACTTAATTATCATGAACTTAGTCTAAAATCTTTACAATATATCTTGTAGATCAAATGGCCCACGTTGTCCTCAACTTCAACGCGTTCCTAGAGAAAACCAAGCTGAAAGATGATGGCAGCAACTATACGGACTGGGTCCGGAAGCTGAGGATCATCCTCATAGCTGCCAAGAAAGATTATGTCCTAGAAGCACCGCTAGGTGAGGCACCAATCCCAGAGAACCAAGACGTTATGAACGCTTGGCAATCACGTGCTGATGATTACTCCCTCGTTCAGTGCGGCATGCTTTACAGCTTAGAACCGGGTCTCCAAAAGCGTTTTGAGAAACATGGAGCATATGAGATGTTCGAAGAGCTGAAAATGGTTTTCCAAGCTCATGCCCGGGTCGAGAGATATGAAGTCTCCGACAAGTTCTTCAGCTGTAAAATGGAGGAAAATAGTTCGGTTAGTGAGCACATACTCAGATGTCTGGGTTACACAACCGCTTGTCTCAGCTGGGAGCTAATCTCCCGGATGACGCGGTCATTGACAGAATCCTTCAGTCGCTTCCACCAAGCTACAAGAGCTTTGTGATGAACTTCAATATGCAAGGGATGGAAAAGACCATTCCTGAGGTATATTCAATGCTGAAATCAGCGGAGGTGGAGATCAAAAAGGAACATCAAGTGTTGATGGTGAATAAAACCACTAAGTTCAAGAAGGGCAAGGGTAAGAAGAACTTCAAGAAGGACGGCAAGGGAGTTGCCGCGCCCGGTAAGCCAGTTACTGGGAAGAAGCCAAGGAATGGACCCAAGCCTGAGACTTAGTGCTTTTATTGCATGGGAAGTGGTCACTGGAAGCGGAACTTCCCCAAATACTTAGCGGACAATAAGGCCGGCTTCACCAAAGGTATATGTGATATACATGTAATTGATGTGTACCTTACCAGTACTCGTAGTAGCTCCTGTGTATTTGATACCGGTGCGGTTGCTCATATTTGTAACTCAAAATAGGAACTGCGGAATAAGCGGAGACTGGCAAAGGACGAGGTGACGATGCGCGTCGGGAATGGTTCCAAGGTCGATGTGATCGCCGTCGGCACGCTACCTCTACATTTACCTACGGGATTAGTTTTAAACCTCAATAATTGTTATTTAGTGTCAGCTTTGAGCATGAACATTGTATCTGGATCTCGTTTAATTCGAGATGGCTACTCATTTAAATCTGAGAATAATGGTTGTTCTACTTATGAGAGATATGTTTTATGGTCATGCCCCGCTGGTCAATGGTTTATTCTTGATGAATCTCGAACGTGATGTTACACATATTCATAGTGTGAATACCAAAAGATGTAAAGTTGATAACGATAGTCCCACATACTTCTGGCACTGCCGCCTTGGTCACATTGGTGTCAAGCGCATGAAGAAGCTCCATGCAGATGGACTTTTGGAGTCTCTTGATTACGAATCATTTGACACGTGCGAACCATGCCTCATGGGTAAGATGACCAAGACTCAGTTCTCCGGAACAATGGAGCGAGCAACCAACTTATTGGAAATCATACATACCGATGTGTGCGGTCCAATGAGTGTTGAGGCTCGCGGAGGATATCGTTATGTTCTCACTCTCACTGATGACTTAAGTAGATATGGGTATGTCTACCTAATGAAACACAAGTCTGAAACCTTTGAAAAGTTCAAGGAATTTCAGAGTGAGGTTGAGAATCAACGTGACAGAAAAATAAAGTTCTTACGATCAGATCGTGGTGGAGAATATTTAAGTCGCGAATTTGGTACGCACTTAAGGAAATGTGGAATCGTTTCACAACTCACGCCGCCTGGAACACCTCAGCGAAACGGTGTGTCCGAACGTCGTAATCGCACTCTATTGGATATGGTGCGATCTATGATGTCTCTTACCGATTTACCGCTCTCATTTTGGGGCTATGCTTTAGAGACCGCCGCATTCACTTTAAATAGGGCTCCGTCGAAGTCCGTTGAGACGACACCGTATGAATTATGGTTTGGGAAGAAACCTAAGCTGTCGTTTCTAAAAGTTTGGGGATGCGATGCTTATGTCAAGAAACTTCAACCTGAAAAGCTCGAACCCAAGTCGGAGAAATGCGTCTTCATAGGATACCCTAAGGAAACTATTGGGTATACCTTCTACCTCAGATCCGAAGGCAAGATCTTCGTTGCCAAGAACGGGTCCTTTCTGGTGAAAGAGTTATTCTCAAAAGAATTAAGTGGGAGGAAAGTGGAACTTGATGAGGTGATAGTCACCCCTTCCGAACCGGAAAGTAGCGCAGCGCGGGAAGGTGTTCCTGTGGTGCCTACACCGACTAGGGAGGAAGTTAATGATGATGATCATGAAGCTTCGGATCAAGTTACTGCTGAACTTCGTAGGTCCACAAGGACACGTTCCGCACCAGAGTGGTACGGCAACCCTGTCCTGGAAATCATGTTGTTAGACAACGGTGAACCTTCGAACTATGAAGAAGCGATGGCGGGCCCGGATTCCGACAAATGGCTAGAAGCCATGAAATCCGAGATAGGATCCATGTATGAAAACGAAGTATGGACTTTGACTGACTTGCCCGATGATCGGCGAGCCATAGAAAATAAATGGATCTTTAAGAAGAAGACAGACGCGGATGGTAATGTGACCATCTATAAGGCTCGACTTGTCGCTAAGGGTTATCGACAAGTTCAAGGGGTTGACTACGATGAGACTTTCTCACCCGTAGCGAAGCTGAAGTCCGTCCGAATCATGTTAGCAATTGCCACATACTATGATTATGAGATATGGCAGATGGACGTCAAAACGGCATTCCTTAACGACTTGCTTAAGGAAGAATTGTATATGATGCAGCCGGAAGGTTTTGTCGATCCTAAGAATGCTAACAAAGTATGCAAGCTCCAGCGCTCAATCTATGGGCTGGTGCAAGCATCTCGGAGTTGGAACATTCGCTTTGATGAGATGATCAAAGCGTTTGGGTTTACACAGACTTATGGAGAAGCCTGTGTTTACAAGAAAGTGAGTGGGAGCTCTGTAGCATTTCTCTTATTGTATGTGGATGACATACTATTGATGGGAAATGATATAGAATTCTTGGAAAGTATAAAGGCCTATTTGAATAAGTGTTATTCAATGAAGGACCTTGGAGAAGCTGCTTATATATTAGGCATCAAGATCTATAGAGATAGATCAAGACGCCTCATTGGTCTTTCACAGAGTACGTACCTTGACAAGATATTGAAGAAGTTCAATATGGATCAGTCCAAGAAGGGGTTCTTGCCTGTATTGCAAGGTGTGCAATTGAGCACGGCTCAATGCCCGACCACGGCAGAAGATAGAGAAAAGATGAGTGTCATCCCCTATGCCTCGGCCATAGGGTCTATTATGTATGCCATGCTGTGTACCAGACCTGATGTAAACCTTGCCGTAAGTTTGGTAGGAAGGTACCAAAGTAATCCCGGCATGGAACACTGGACAGCGGTCAAGAATATCCTGAAGTACCTGAACAGGACTAAGGATAAGTTTCTTGTTTATGGAGGTGACGAAGAGCTCGTCGTAAAGGGTTACATCGACGCTAGCTTCGACACAGATCTGGATGACTCGAAGTCACAAACCGGATACGTGTATATTTTGAATGGAGGAGCAGTAAGCTGGTGCAGTTGCAAGCAAAGTGTCGTGGCGGGATCTACATGTGAAGCGGAGTACATGGCAGCCTCGGAGGCAGCACAGGAAGCAGTCTGGATGAAGGAGTTCATTACCGACCTAGGGGTGATTCCCAATGCGTCGGGCCCGATGACTCTCTTTTGTGACAACACTGGAGCTATTGCCCTTGCGAAGGAGCCCAGGTTTCACAGGAAGACCAGGCATATCAAGCGTCGCTTCAACTCCATTCGTGATAGTGTTCAAAATGGAGACATAGATATTTGTAAATTACATACGGACCTGAATGTAGCAGATCCGTTGACTAAACCTCTCCCTAGAGCAAAACATGATCAACACCAGGACGCAATGGGTGTTCGATTCATCACAATGTAACTAGATTATTGACTCTAGTGCAAGTGGGAGACTGTTGGAAATATGCCCTAGAGGCAATAATAAATGGTTATTATTATATTTCTTTGTTCATGGTAATTATCTATTGTTCATGCTATAATTGTGTTATCCGGAAATCGTAATGCATGTGTGAATACATAGACCACAACGTGTCCCTAGTAAGCCTCAAGTTGACTAGCTCGTTGATCAACAAATAGTCATGGTTTCCTGACTATGGACATTGGATGGCATTGATAACGGGATCACATCATTAGGAGAATGATGTGATGGACAAGACCCAATCCTAAGCATAGCTCAAAGATCGTGTAGTTCGTTTGCTAGAGCTTTTCCAATGTCAAGTATCTTTTCCTTAGACCATGAGATCGTGCAACTCCCGGATACTGTAGGAGTGCTTTGGGTGTGCCAAACGTCACAACGTAACTGGGTGGCTATAAAGGTACACTACGGGTATCTCCGAAAGTGTCTGTTGGGTTGGCACGGATCGAGACTGGGATTTGTCACTCCGTATGACGGAGAGGTATCTCTGGGCCCACTCGGTAATGCATCATCATAATGAGCTCAATGTGACTAAGGAGTTAGTCACGGGATCATGCATTGCGGTACGAGTAAAGAGACTTGCCGGTAACGAGATTGAACAAGGTATTGGGATACCGACGATCGAATCTCGGGCAAGTAACATACCGATTGACAAAGGGAATTGTATACGGGATTGATTGAATCCTCGACATCGTGGTTCATCCGATGAGATCATCGTGGAACATGTGGGAGCCAACATGGGTATCCTGATCCCGCTGTTGGTTATTGACCGGAGAGGCGTCTTGGTCATGTCTGCATATCTCCCGAACCCGTAGGGTCTACACACTTAAGGTTCGGTGACGCTAGGGTTGTAGAGATATGAGTACGCGGAAACCCGAAAGTTGTTTGGAGTCCCGGATGAGATCCCGGACGTCACGAGGAGTTCCGGAATGGTCCGGAGGTGAAGAATTATATATAGGAAGTCCAGTTTTGGCCACCGGGAAAGTTTCGGGGGTTATCGGTATTGTACCGAGACCACCGGAAGGGTCCCGGGGGTCCACCGGGTGGGGCCACCTATCCCGGAGGGCCCCATGGGCTGAAGTGGGAAGGGAACCAGCCCTTAGTGGGCTGGGGCGCCCCCCATGGGCCTCCCCCTGCGCCTAGGGTTGGAAACCCTAGGGTGGGGGGGCGCCCCACTTGACTTGGGGGGGGAAGTTTCCCCCCTGGCCGCCCCCCCCCTTAGATGGGTTCTTGGCCAGCGCCCCCCCTCCCAGGGGGCCTATATAAAGGGGGGAGGGAGGGCAGCAATACTACAGCCTTTGGCGCCTCCCTCCTCCCCTGCAACACCTCTCCCTCTCGCAGAAGCTCGGCGAAGCCCTGCCGAGATCCCGCTACATCCACCACCACGCCGTCGTGCTGCTGGATCTCCATCAACCTCTCCTTCCCCCTTGCTGGATCAAGAAGGAGGAGATGTCGCTGCTCCGTACATGTGTTGAACGCGGAGGTGCCGTCCGTTCGGCACTCGGTCATCGGTGATTTGGATCACGGCGAGTACGACTCCATCAACCCCGGTCATTGGAATGCTTCCGCTCGCGATCTACAAGGGTATGTAGATGCACTCCTTTCCCCTCGTTGCTAGTATACTCCATAGATGGATCTTGGTGATGCGTAGGAAATTTTAAAATTCTGCTACGATTCCCAACAGCCGTCGCCCTCCGTCGCCCGATGTGAGCCGCCACCACGCCACGACTCTGTTTAATTTTTTTACTTATAATTTGTATTATTTTTTTGTTCATTGCATTTTTTCATATATATAATGTATATATATATATATATATATATATATGTATGTGG
>NW_025226161.1:129354-163780 GCF_018294505.1 Triticum aestivum | reverse complement strand
AGGTTAGTGCTTAGTAGTTGAACTAGTTGATTTAATAAAACTATTTTATTAAATTTTACTATATATAGAAGTAGTTTATTTTTAGTAAGAACTACTTTATTTTATATATTTATAGTAAGTGCTTAGTAGTTGAACTAGTTGATTAATTAATAAAACTATTTTATTAAATTTTACTATATATAGAAGTAGTTTATTTTTAGTAAGAACTACTTTATTTCATTTATTTATAGTAAGTGCTTAATTAGTTGTTAAACTAGTTGATTAATTAATAAAACTACTTTATTTTATTTATAGTAAGTGCTTAATTAGTAGTTGAACTAGTTGATTTAACAAAACTAGTTTATTTTACTATAGAAGTAGTTTATTTTTAGCAAGGAAATTAATAGAACTAGTTTGTTTTTTTAGTTAAAGCAATTATTCCCGCATCAACGTCGACGATGCCTATCCCGCATCCTCGTCGTCGACTCGGCGGAGGAGGCCGGCTTGATCAGAGGGGCCATGTCCGGGACTGGGCTCCGCCGGGCTGGTTTTGGGAGGTGCTACCTTCCGGTGGGCGTAGGTTGGTGAGGAGCCAGCCCGTCGTTGACCCGATCCTTGTTTGGTGGCGGTCGCGTGGGCCAGTGACGGTGCCGAGGCTTCCGGACACCGCAGAGGTGGTACGTCACCGTGTCAGTGAGGAGGACCAGCACGTCGATCGCTACATGGTTGCGTTGGAGGGCAGGTTCGACAATACCTGGCAGGTGCTTCAGGGATCTCACTGGAGCTATGATCCTGTGATGGTTCCGTCCCTTTGGGTGTCCACCGCCCGCGCCGATACCCGTCGGGCGCTACTGCTCTAGCTCTACTAGCGATGCTATATGTATGATAGTATTCGAGGTGTATTAGTGATAATATTCAACGATGTACGGACGCATGGAGATGATGTAGCTTTGCTTATAATTGAATGCATCCTAATTTGAATACTACTTTATTTTATGATTTGATTTTGCTTATTGAATGCTCAAAGTGGAAAACTACTCCTACTTTGAATGCTAAAATTGGAGAGCACTATGATTAGTTGATAGCTTATAGGGTTTTTGTTTTCACAGAAATCTAGGAGCCCCCGGCCCCTCCATCATCCCCGCCGTCGTCCCCATCACCGCCCCCTCCGACATCAAGGTGAGACCAGCCAAATCCTCTTTTAGAAAGATAATTAAACGACTTTCGGGTTGACTGTAAGTCTGTCGAGTCTCCACCATATATGAGAGGACGAAGAATCCCGACTGTTGTCGTGGGGGTAGCTTCTCCTTCGTTCCGTGTGCTAGACAATTTGGTGTAATGCACTCGAGAACGAAAGGAGGAGCTACCATCACCGACGGTCGCAAATGTCAGAGAGGAATCAGTGAGGGAGAGTTCCACCATATATATATGAGAGGACGAAGAATCCCGACTGTTGTCGTGGGGGTCGCTTCTCCTTTGTTCCCGTGTGCTAGACATTTTGGTGTAATGCACTCGGGGACAAATGGAGGAGCGACCGTCACCAACGGTCGAATGTATACACCACGTGAGCTGAGAGTTTTCAAGAAAAGACTCGACAAACCGATAGTCAACCCGTGATGAATAATAATGATCTAACTTAGGTTTTTTAGTACATATATTTAATTGTAGACGTTTAATATTTGAATTATGAACATAGGAAATGTTGTACTCGGACGACGAAAGTCTCCCGGGGGAGTGCGACTGGTGCCACGACGACCGAGGTTAGTGCGACAGGCCTCACCTGGACGAAGATCGGCGCTTCAGTATTAAGCTGGAGGAGACCCTCGATGTTGAAACGGTACGCAACGACGACAAGTGTTATTTTTTCGTAATTAAGCATGACTTCAACTATTTCAACGTGTACTTTCCATCTTTTACAATTCGGCTAGCTTATCCCATGCCATGCAAGACGCTACGTCTTGGAGAGGATGGGTTTTGAAGACCATGAAAGTATGGAAACAAAGAAAATTCACCTAAGGACCCATCATGATATAGATTTTGAAGTAAATCTGTATAATTCTGAGAGCGTAACCCATTTTGGTTGCAAAAATTGGAAAACATTTTGCAAGATGTATGGTTTTGATGAGGGTATGCTTTTCACCATGGATCTTGGTGATCCTGACATCGAGCAAGACAATATGGACATTTGGGTCCTTGTTGATACGCCTCCAATTCTACCGCTATGTGAGTTTCTCAAACATAGTTATTAGCTAATTTATATTGTTCATTTCAAAATAGTTGACAGCTTATTTTCATTGACAGCTTATTTTGATTGTTCAAACAATGTGCGGAACATGGTAGATAGAACTTACTACACCGATGGCTCTGAGTTAACTTATAAGGAGAAAACTCATCTGGTCGGATTTTGTACTGATCTTGAGAATTACAATATATATTGTAAAACTCCTACACATTATGGTCAATACGTGCCAGTAGTGCACGTGTTGAACTACGGTAACTACTATGGAGATACCTTGGTAAGATTTCTTACTATTACGACATCCGTGCATATTTTGCATACTTCTAAAACTAGTATATCATTGCTAACTATGAACTTATTACTATGTTTTTCAACAGATAATCCCAGAGGATTGTGTGCCTCATTTGATGTATCAGAATGGTAGGCTTGATGTTTTGAACATACAACCAGGTCATCCTACGAATCTCAACTGTCCATACCGGATTTCTAAAAGAAGTGGAGACATGCAAATCAAAGAATGGAAAAAATATATGGACAGTCGCAAGGAGGTTCTTGGAAGCAAAAGGAAGCGAAGCGCAAGAATTGGAGACAGGATGATCTCCATTCTCCATAATGGAGAGTCATGGTCTATATTGTTTTATGCCATTTTACCTTAAAGAGGGTATTTCGGTCCTACCTAATACTGATGATCATGTGCTAAGAACAATTAAGTAGGGTTGGTTCGATGACTATGAGGATGATGATCGTATGACTTGTTATTAATAACGAGTAGAAGTTGTATGATGATGATTAATAGGACTTGTTATTATATATGATGATGCATGATGCGTGCATGAAGAGTTATTATATATCAGTGGGTGAAATGAACGTGGATTGAATTGAAGTGAAGGCAACATGCATGTGGTGCATGTCGAAAGTAGTACAATCCAAACTTGATCAAGTTAGGATTAGTATTACTTTCGACATGCACCACA
Organism: Triticum aestivum; assembly: GCF_018294505.1. Classification (NCBI taxonomy): domain Eukaryota; kingdom Viridiplantae; phylum Streptophyta; class Magnoliopsida; order Poales; family Poaceae; genus Triticum; species Triticum aestivum. Next base: position 160,588 of record NW_025226161.1, on the reverse strand, counting down.
TGTTGCCTTCACTTCAATCTAAGTCATGTTTAGGCATAGCAGTACGTAGCGTTGGTAAACCAAGCACGGAGATATAAGAGAGGACACTTCTCTCTAATAGCTACCTAATAACAACCTAAATTAACCCCCAAAACCCCTAAATCAGCCTCTTTCAAAAAAAAAACCAAAAATCTCAGCTCCAGCCAAATGCTGACGCGTGGATGCCTATTGGTCCCGGTTGGTGTCACCAACCGGGACCAAAGGCCCCTGTCCTGAGCTGGCCGCAGCGGCCACGTGGAGGACCTTCTGTCCCGGTTCATGTAAGAACCGGAACTAAAGGCCAAGGGCATTAGTAACGACCTTTTAGTCCCGGTTCACAAACCGGGACAGAAGGCCCTCACGAACCGGGACAATAGGCCCTTTTTCTACTAGTGTTACAAGATGTTGAAATCTAATCGGTGTGCCATGATGCATCTTTCTATAGTTTTGATGCATACGGGTAGGAGGCATGGGAAACTTACAGTATCGAGGGCACTGCAATTTCTACAAGTTAGTCTCACTTCATGGTTTCTTAGAGCCACGATCCCTACATTTATATAACCCTCGACCTTTTCCTTGGTCTGACAGCTTCTCGGCAACAAAAATCTTGTATGCGACGGAGGTGCAATTACAATAAGTCGGCTTATAAATGATAAAGAAAACATCGTGCAAGAATATGCCACTGAGCCTAGGCAGAAAGTAGAAGTCCGATGTCTTGTCATGTCCTCCTTGTATTATTTACTACCGAGACATTATCTGAGATGTACTCCCTCCGTTCCAATAGAAATGTTGTGGTTTTATTTAAATTTAAGCTACACCATAAATATTTCTACTTCAATTAAAATATAAGTTCATATTTGCTAGCGAAGCTCCAAAGTTAACCAAATTCAGATACTAATATGTCTTCAGGAAAATATATATTTTTAGATGGAAAAAGAATGATTACTAATTATGCCGTTGCACGATAAAGGCAAGTGGTTGACGACCAAGCATCCACTTCCAGTGAGACAGAACATAGCTTAGTTTTCTTATTTTTATTTTGTCAAAGCTAAAGACTCGTAAGTCAAAAAAAGAAGAGCTGAAGACACTTAGTAAGATGAACTGAAATTACATAAATAATTGATAAAATAGATGCTACATTGAGGGTTGAGACACTTACACAATGCCATACATTTTTTAATATTCAATTAAAATTTCATGAAACAGAAAAAAAAATCATGTAATGATAGTAGTACTATAGGCAGTGAATAAACTTCTCAAGTAAGTGATGCAAATAACTTGTTGCTGCATGCATGCTATTTCTTCTTCTTTGTACATCACATTATGTGCGTTCTTTCCAAAGAGGTCTCGCGATTCTAGTAACTAAAAAACACATAAGTTCATGTAAAAACTTTCCTCCTCCTCCTCCTCCTCCTCATCATCGTCATCATCATCATCATCATCATCATTATTACTACTTGATTTGTGGATGTGTGTCTGGCCCAATAGCAAGAGTGTGGTTGTGTGCCTTGGCGGACCAAAGTTTGAATCATGTGGGTTTCTTGGATTAAAACTTGATGTCCCACACCTTCTTAATTAAAATGCCACTGGGGCTGCCCCATTGATCTAGTTCTTATTAAATTTTGTTTTACGAGAAACGAAAGGAACATCATCTCTTATTTCCTCACGAAATACCAGATGCATGTCTTTTCTTTCACATGGATATGTGGGCACCACACTCAGAAACAAAATTGGTCGGTCAACATTAATTTATGTTATTTATTGATCAAGCTAAGTTGGCATGAAAATGGCAAAACTTCGATCTAAATGCATATATACATTCATCCTGGCAAAATTTATTTACAATGTTTCTACAAATAAACATCCTAAATTACCAGTTTACCACAAAGGAAAAGGTGCGCGTGAGTCATCTCATAAATTAGCAACAAATGGCATTGTTCCCTTAGTCCACTTGGAGCAATAGTTGTTAAGTTTCATGCGCAAGTACTTCACCGGTTCCGGCGCGAGCGTGGCCGGATTCCAGCACGGTGGCCTTAGACCTTCCGGCATGGCGCATCGATGGTTCTAGCATAACGACGGTTCCAGTACGGGGACCTGCCTCCTTGCAGCACTACGCATCGCCAGGTCCAGAGCGCCGCCACACCGGTCTAGAGCGCCACCGTTTGTGGCCATGGATCATGGGGGGATAGACTAAGGGGAAAGTTCAAGGGGCGGCGCTGGCTAACCGGAGTGGCTTGCTCGTTGGCATGGATCAGAGAAAAAAGAGGGAGGGATTTCATGGCGGATTGTGATTTGGGAGGAGAGATGCAACGCATGGGGGAGGAGAGTGTGTAGAGGATAAGCTTTCTCGAAATAAAAAGCGGTGGTGGGAGATGAGCTGTGTGTGTGGGCCTGTGAGCGTAGCTGGGAAAACGACCGGCCGAGAGTTCGGCCGGCGCGCCGAACCCAAACGATTCCCGAATTTATTTCGTGGATTAAAACTTGACGTCTCACAGCTTCTTAATGAAAATGCTACGGGGCCTCTCCCATTGGTCTAGTTTTTTTATTAAATCTTGTTTTACGAGAAAGGAAAGGAACATCATCTTTTGTTTCCTCACGAAATACCCATGCATGTCATTTCTTTAACAATGATATGAGGGCACCACCCTCAAACAAAATTGATCGTTCCACATCGAAAGTGCTATTCTGAGCTCGAGCTCAAATGAGCTCGTTATCTAGGTTGTTGGTTAGCGCTAAGATTCGAACCATGCCAGGTATATCTTTCTGTATTCGCAGCAGTTTGTGCGCTATTTTCCGAACGGTGGGCCACCAAACTTCCGCTTTTAATGCGACGGCCGTTATCTTCCGCTTCGCGGCTCAGACGGGGTGATACGACCTGTGCTACGGTTCAGACATAGTGCACCTAACGGCCGCCGTCCGACCCGCCCCCATTAATTTAGTTGTGCACGCCAGGCAATCCATACAGCCTCTCTCCCGAAGATTCGTTCCCCTCTGCCTCCCTCTCATCGTCTTCTTCACCCTCCTCGGCAAGGACCAGATCGGGAAAGATGACCACTTATCTTCTTCTCCGGCCGACGGGTACTGCCGCTGATCCATTGGCGACAAGGTGGTCAACTTTATCTCTCGAGCCGGGATGTAAGATTTCTTTAGCAGCATAAATCATTTTCTCGCAGCCAGATCCCTTTTTGCTGAACTTCAATCTCATTCATGCAGGCTGGGTCATGCCAGTTTTTTGAGATCCACGGACACGTTCACACGTACCTGCCGGAGTTGACTCGCCATGGCATGTCCCAGTCCCACGTGCTTCACCATAGATCCAGGCGCGAGCACAACTTCGTCCACAGCTGCCAGGCAAAGATCCAACAAGCTCAGGGACGCCCCCCTGCGCTGCACCGCACTGCTGCTCGACGGACAGCCAACGCACGGTGCTGCTTTTGGCTTGCACCAACCAACTCCTTGTTGCGGCTATCCTGTTCTTAATCTTCGCGAGATGAGCACTTAGTTTTAGTGTAGAGTCCTGTAATGGGGAGAGTCTAATTTCGTGATTACATTAAGTAGTACGAACACGTGTAAGCTGCATGCTAATGTCCTGTCTTTTGTTCTCCCACTGCTATATGTTATTGTCGTGTCGAAGCATGTAATCATGGTTATCTCTGTATAATATTAATCAAGTTCTACCCTCATGGCAGGCATTTTTATTGACGATTTCTTATGACTCACACTACATTTAATTAATCATAACCTCTCATTTTTTTATTCACTATGTGTAGTCACATCAATCATAGCCCAGGAGGAAGATCTGTTAGGCGGAGAACACCTTTGATCTTGGTGCACCAGCAGTCGCCGGCTTTTCAGGTGCGTCCGCCTTACCTTCATTTTTCCTGCTCCTGCTGCACCCAGTTCTGCATAATCCTAGATTCAGTCTTCAAAATCACATCTTGCTAGATTTGTACATTCATAGATTCAGAGATCTAGTCCTTCAAATCAATTGCATCTGAAGATTCATACATTTCTACAGTCACTCCTTTCAGATCACGCGAATGTCTAGTGCACGTTCTTTACAGCAGGTTTCATTTAGATTATTTTGCTTAGAATTAACAGGGCCAGACACACTGTCCTGCTAACTTAGCAAGCAGCTCACACTTGATGCTACCGCGTACAAGATCGTACATACTCACACACGAACCCAATGCAGTTATTTTTATCCTTGGTTCTGACTGAAATTCACCTTAGTGACGTAATTCCTAAGCGGTTGTCGTCGATTTATCTTGGCTAAAGTCACTGCAGCGACCAAAAGCCCAATTGCCTGTGCCTGCACTTAATGAATTTAATTGCATTTTCTGTCCACAATCCCAGCCTCATTATTTTCGCCGATATTATGGCCTCGAGATGTCGGATAAAGGCAGCTGCGACGGGGAGACCGCTGATGACATCGTTCATGAAGATAGCCAAAATTCAGCAGAGTGGTGACTCAGCTGTGCCACCAGCACCGACATCTCGCATGTCTGTCAAGCACACTATTGAAGTCATACAGACATTCAATGAGTTCAAGTGATTACTTGTCATGAGCTTTGGCTTTGGCGGCATGCTCGAACTCCTAATGTTGCAGAAACTGAACCTCAAATTCAGTACTTGGACAATGAGCAAGGTCAGCACCACCCGATGCGCCATTGTCCTGGCTGAGAACAAGATACTTAAGTTCTGAGCATAGGATGTTCACAAAGTCTTTGGAATCCCATGTAGACATCGCAACATAAAGGGTTGGGATGGCCACATCAAGCCAGAAGAAATTAAGTTCATAAAGTCGATGTGCTTGTCGGCAATAGACTCATTGGTCATGAACTGATGTGCTTGCTTTTCCGCCATTTTGCTCAGCCTGATTGTCAAGCAGATACCGAAAACCCCTATCTAAGGTGGAGGCACCCTATCGAACCTGATTTCTCAGTAAGCCCGTCACTCCAGTTTTTTGAAGCTCCCCAATTGTAATTTCCCTGTCATTTCTTTTTAAATCAATTTCCCATGCTCTGGTGAACTTATCACTTTCATTTCAACCAGACTCTGGTGTTGTCTGATTCTGGTTTCTTCCACACGGTAACAATACAGAAGTAGTTATCTGCTGACTCGATCAAGTATGACATAGCATCGTCTCAAGCGGTACACAATGATCCCACACATGTTTTACTAAGTTATCCATATGATATCCACCTACATATACACACAACTTATCAAGATTTTCTGTTTCTGAAATAGTTCATCACACCGGTGCCGCGCCCGGAAGGCTGGATGATTCTAGTGTGGGATATGCTACAAAAAGTATTAAATGTGACTGATCCTCTTTATGCCAAAAGTTCAACCAATCACCCATACAAGGAACGCGACGAAGCCTTGGCATGGAAGCTGCACAATGCATTACTCTCGTGCCTTGGCATGAATTCTATCCCGGATGGCCAGCAACCAAGGAAAACTGGTGGATCAAGCATGAACCCACAACCGATGACATCTTCACGACGTAAGTGACACCAGGTCAGGACTACATCCTTATTGCTGAAAAGACTCACCCCTCGTTCCATGTGGCACGCTTTCTGCATTTTTGCAGCGATAAGACAGGTTTCTGCACAATGCATTTCCAACCTGGAAATTGACACCTCCATACAAATTTGTTCACAGCACAACATATCCAAAATACAGAGGGACAGCCTGCATGAGTGCTTGAAGCTGCAGGGTAATTTTTCCCAGATTTCTAAGAAGGCATTGTGGAAAGTCTTAGCACCTTCAGACTCCTTCGACGACTAGGAATCCTCCTTCATCACTCACCGGAGGAAATTTCATGCATCACATCCTGATAGTTATTTGTAGCTTCCCCGTAGAGTTTTTTGGGTTGTAAGGCAGTACAAATACCATGAACTTGCCAAAGCTATGTTGGTTTCAGATTCTGCCAGAACCTTGTTTAATTTCTTATCTGCTTCCCATTGCTTTGATCATCTAGACCCTGTATACCAGTGCGACCCACTTGCCCCTTACTTCATGTGACGCCCATTTTTATTTAGGCGTTCAGCTGCTAATATAACAAACTGCTCAGCGTATCCCACACACATATTAAAATGGCATGCAAAATGAAGGCATTGCCATGACATATCCAACCAAATGGTAACCTTGCAGCTTGCACAAAGTCTCACATGCCAATATTCATGGATGTTTGTCTAAAGGCAAACCCTTCCTGCCCCGGCAGGCTTGCAAATATGGTGCCATATCCTTAAGAGATCAAGAAAAGTTATCTACACGTGTATTCATCCATATACCATAACCAACCACACCTCATGATACTATCAGCTCCAAGTCATCACAGCAATACATCACACACATACACTTCAAACATCACTGTCTTTTACATGCAGAGATCAACACAAGTTTGTCAAAACCAAAATGAGACATCTTGCCACACTCATGCTACCTACCAAAACACACAGGGTTTTCCTACAAGTCCTGTCCTCTAATCACTTAGAGGTCTGCACGCAAAATAGTCAGCTGCAGTCTTCACCTTTTCTGCTTCCATAGACAGCGGGATAAGAAGTGCCCACACACCACTATGAAGGATGGGAGCTAAACAAGATTCCCAGTGCGACGAATCCCATCTAATTACTAGAACTAGTCTTAGCTAGATTTTCTTCGCAAACTTGAACTCTTACACATAATATAACTAACTACATCATGACATGGCCTCTCCTTCCTTTTTCAGAATAGCACTTCGTGCATCATGAAGATTGGGAGCTCATCCTTTTCCCCCTTCATGGAGATCACCTCGTATGCAAGCTGCTTCTTTAGATATGCTAGCTCGTCCTGCAACACAGTTCATTTGTATCAGTCACTCCCATGAAATCATCAACAGTTTTTCAGCATTATTACATATGTTTTCCTAATATGTACTCACCCCAGAGAGCTGATGCTCAAGGTATAGGCCATTGTATTCTCTGAAGTAGTGGGAAACCAAAATCCACAGCTTCTTGGACATTGCTGTCCTGACCTGCGCACACCACCATTGGCTGGACTCGATTCAGCATGGCACCTTTGTCTGCAAGTCGATCATGTAGGCCAAGACCATCCCTAACTTCTGCATAAGGTAACATCACTATCAAATTTCAACCGATTATATGCATCCACACTTGTGTCACCTACATCACAAGTTCCATCATGTGCATGTACACGGTGAAGTGTCGATATGAGAATGTGTTGTTCTATATACTGTCTTTCTGGTACTGTGTCAGGTGAGCTGGCAATATATCTCGAGCATCCTTCATCCACCTCTTCACTATATGTTTCACTGGTATTTCTTTAGCTCTAATGAAGTCTAGAACCTGCACAAAACAAAATTCAATTGCTGTCAGCAACTACTTCACCCGAGCCACCCTCGAAAAAGCTTGCCTAAAAAAATATTACAAACCTTCAACACATGCCTGCACAACAGGCCCACGTGTGCAAACTGGCCACACTCGAACTCGAATTCATTCCCCTCATCAAGCATTGTAACCTTGTAAGATGCCCTGCACCACTTCTCCCTCTTCTCTGCTTCACTATGGATTGCAATGTACGTCCTATGTTTGTCAACCTCTTCAACTTGATAAGCCCCGCACTCGTTCAGTATGTGCCCAAACTGTTCGAACGTTGCTCTCGACTGCAAGGTTTGCTCTCATAAGCATTCTCCCCTGCAATTTCAGTGTACATCAAGGGAGATTCCATTATAGATACAGAACTTAGTTACAAATACGCAAGAGAAAGGAAATATAAATCCACATCATCCTTACAATTCTAGTTTGTTTCTCCTCGTAGTTCTCCTCCCATTCTCAGCCTACAAACACAGGCACATAAATCATGAAGTTTTCTAAATGCACGAACCAATCAGCCTACAACTCATAGGCACATCTAGCTTTATTCTTGTAATTGCAGAGAGTAATCACCCTAACAATACAGGCACATATAATCTGAGATGAGTTTTCAAAATACAGGACAATAAATAGTCTGCAAAACACCAACCCTTAATTTAGTAATTAAGCCTGGAAACACAGGCTCATGAGGCATGGATTTCCAAAATACAGGGAGCAAACAGCATGCAACCACTTGGACACGAATCAGAAATCTTTTCCACTAGAGAATAGTAACCAACCTGCATTTCTGCTTTCATGGATTACATGCGCATATAGCCTACATTTTTTTGAACGCACAGAACAAATCAGCCTCCAAACACAGGCGGACACAACATGAAATTTACTAGTGCAGACAGCAATCAAGCACTTGCTCTAACTGCATGATTTATTGAATCGTTTGTAACTTAAGTTACAGATTTTCTGATGGAAGGCAAAGTTGCTACTTCACCAACCTTCTGTTCCACCCCGGTGCTTGGCAGCTTGGGGATTCATCTTCCCCATCAATAGCTCCTGACATTGGCGGCGAGCTCTCCTTTCTGTTCGCCGCCACCCCCTTCGCCCACAAGATTTGTGCTTCACCTGCGGTGCCACTTCGAGATCCCCCACGGCGAAGGCATTCACAGCCGCCAGAGCCGGCACCAAGCTCTCCCCTACCTCCCCTACCAGACTGGATCCGATCTTGCAAGAAATCCAACTTCTGGATCAGCTAATGAGAGGGCTAAAAAAAAAGTGCAGGCAGCATCGCCAGAGGAACCAAAGATCCATACCTGCTGATTGGTTGCAACAGAAACTCTCGCCGGCGGCGCTCGTTGCCTATGTCCCCGAGTCTACCCACGCCCTAGTCGAGAAGACTCTCGGTCCTGCCTTCAATTCGTTTCTACCACCACGGAAAGCGAACTTCGTGGTCCACGAATCTGACGGCGAGGCGGATTCTGTTCCACGGCTCACCACGCCACAGCCCGACGGCCGTCCACACGGTCGTCAACTCTTCCCCGCGCCGTGGCCCACCTCCCATCGCTTTCGCATGCGTATTTCGCTACAGTTCTCTTTTTCTGGCGGACCACATGGCCGCGTATATAACTCTGGCACAGATCCCCAAGCGTTAAACGACGACCTAGATAACGAGCTCATTTGAGCTCGCGCTCAATTACTCCGCGTCCGTTCGACATCTCTTTAAGTTATTTATTGATCAAGCTAACGGCAAAACTTTGATCAAAATGCATATATACACACGTCCTGGTTAATATATAAACCATGTTTTTACAACTACACATCCTAAATTACAACAGAGGAAAAAGGTGCACACGAGGCCTCTCATACATTAGCAACAAATGGCGTTGTCCCCTTAGTCCTATTTGAGTGAATATTTGTTAAATTTTCCTGCGCAAGTACTCATTGCCATTCTCCACTCGGCTTTCTTCTGTTGTAAGTGGCTCATCCATCCATGTAGCATCCTGTCTGATCGATGATTTGTTGTTGTCGGTGGATTCATTTTTTAGAGCAACTTTCGATGGTTTCGTAATTACCATTTCATACTCCCTGATCCATTGCTAGCAAAAATAGAGTATATTGTAAGTACATCATGACCAAGAGTGCTCCAATTTTTCATTGGCGTACTTGCTAACAATTGGTGCTTAATTAATTACAATCTTGCATGATGATCTTTCCTGTATGTGGTTTGAAATTTACCAAAACCCATCTAGAATTTTTTTGTGGTGAATCGGAACATGGTGATTCGAGCAGTCCCAGAGACCTGAAGTTGTTTACATTTGGCCAGACGATCTATGTTCTGGGTGCGTTTTTCAGAAATATACCACTACTCCAATTTCTTAGAAACAATTACCAGTAGGAGTTTTCATTGGTGGTTGCATTCACTAAATTTCGGTGTCGTCTCTCACAGTTTTTGGGTGTGTTTACTGGTGGTTGCATTGTTATCTTTGCGTTTGTTATGCTGGTATCTGGTATCTGGTGTTTATGGCTATCGCTTTAGTATCAATTTCAGTTCGGTTTGTTATAGTTTGTAATAGGAGGAGATCATGATTTCTTTGGAGGGGGCGGCCCCAATTTCCTAAGAAACAAAAAGGTAGTGTTTGTAAGAGGAACTGAAACAAGCGAAATGTGATTGTTCCATTATAGTAAATAACAACGCATGCCTACATTTTGGTTGGAGCAAGAAACAGGAATCTAATGTTTTGCCAGCCATGCATGTGTAATAACGACGCATGCGAGTACTGCTGAATATACGATCCATAAATCAGAAGTGCACATGGTACAAAGTACAACAACCTCATGTATCTCCTCAACGGGAGAGAAGTAACAACCAAACATCGATACAATAGTGTGACCGGCCATGCAGAACTGGCTCGACATACATACTCCTCTCTGTCTCACATGAACAGCATTTATTCGTATATATGTGTGTGTGTGTGTGTGTGTGTGTGTGACCCGAACATAGTTAGTGTCGATGGATGGCACTATAGGCGGCGACCATGGTGGCCAGTGGTTGATCAGCGAATCTTAGAGCAGTCCACGGATGAGCTAATGGCGTAGGGGATGCTGACGCCGCACTTGGAGGGGATGCCAGCGGCCTTTCCAGCGTTGAGCCCACCAGCAGCACTCTTAATGCACTTGCACGCCGCTTGCTTGTCAGCGGTGCTCCGCGCTGCGCCGGCCAGACTCCTGACACCACTGCAGCAGGCCGCAGGTGGGCTGGAGCCGCTGCCGCGTGCATAGGAGATGCAGGGGCTCAAGGCAGAGCTCACCTGGCCACAGGAGATTGCAGCGTCTGTGGCTGTGAGGACCATTGCTGCCACGAGGGTGAACAACACGAGTTGAGCAGCTGCAGCACGGGCCATCTTGATCAAGCTAGCAATAGTAGTAGTGCTGAGCTCAGATGTAGATGATGAGATGGATGGACTTGCTAAGTGGTTGTACTTGTGAGGAGCTCTGTAGGGGATGCATGAGCTTAAATAGGGATTCTGGCAAATATGGGATCCCATTCGTAATAACTGTACACAAGTATTGCGTCCAGATGGACCAATTGGGTTGATGCACGCGAGCAAATACATAAATTTAGGTTGTTGTTTGATGTTGGAATCCATCGATGGTCGTTAATGCATTTTGCTGGATGTTGAGTTGGGCCCCATGGATGGACCTAGCGTGTGCACAGCAGATTAATGACGGGACTAAGAGGTTTACCTAATCTCAGTCTCTCGTGGAGTAGTGTAGTTGAGTGCATTGATGACAGTGAGCTCGAACCATGAACTACATAAATCTGACGGTGCATGTGATCTTATAGGGCTCTAGTTAAATGACTTTACTCATTCTGTCTCAAATGTTAAATTCGACAATGTGCCAATGTCACGGTTTGATACTCATCGATGTGGTCTTCAAACGTATATTTTGAATATCGATTTAGTTTCTATGAAATACTCTCTTGTCCCACAATATAAGATCGTTTCTCAAGCTAACATAGCTTGAAAAACGATTTTATACTATGGGACGGAGGGGGGTGTCTTTCAAGTAAATAGCAACGTATTATATATGTCAATTTGACTAAGTAAAACATCAACTACATTTGGCAAACGGCCTTGGCGAACAGATCCTGATAGCTCAGTGGTGAGGCGAATACGGGTGGATTGTGCCACTACCATAAGGCCTATGGTTTCTCGAACCACATGTGTCATGCCTCAACATGGCAATGGGTACCCGCAACCCGCAAACCCGACGGGTAAAAACCCTATTAGGGTAAGGGTTTGAGAAAATATATACCCATGGGTATATAAATGGGAAGAAATTGTACCGAGTGGGTAAGGCGGGTACAGGATGGGAAGGCCATACCCATACCCGAGTACCGGCATATCCGCATACGGGAAGAAAACCGCCAACCTCGACCCAAAATCCTCTCCCCTTAACCACGTGCATGATGTTGTTTAAATGTGTTGATCTTGTTTTGTGAACTCATAATTTTGTCTTTGATTTTGTTGATCTTATTATATAGTCGCCTTCACTTGATCATTTTCTATGTAGGAATTGTACAAGTAGCTTGAATGAAAGAATATTAGAGAAAAATGTGTCCCTCTTGTTTGTCTTGTAATTGAAAAAAGAAGATAGAAAATATGTCAATGTTTCTCTAAGAAGTTCACTTAGAGGCTACTCATCCATGATTGTAATTGGAAATTGTTTGGTGCCATCTAGTTCAAGCTTATTGTTATCTACTTCTAAAAAATAATACCATTTTTTATTCCATCGCACGTGGTATATATGTGCTGAAATACTAAAATGTGGTATATATGTGTTGATTTTGTGTGTACATATATACTAAAACTCATGCCAATATGGATGGAGTTTGAGAGGTGTAACACAGAAGACTCATCTCATTATGTGCCACTGATGTAGGATCTCAATCTATTATACGATGCCACCATGGAAAGAGGTCCAGAGGGTGCACGCATGGGATGTAAAATAGCACAATTTGGAAACAAAAAGGTAATGAATAAAAAAGGGATTTCTATTTTCTATTCCTATGACCTCGGTTGCTTAGTACTCCTCAGTTTTGCCCCACACAACTAACATCCCTCACTTTTCTCCTCCTCGCCCGACACTCAAAAATGCCGAACCGAGCGTTTCTGTCCGGTCAACATAGTTGACCGTTACCTGGCGCATATAGTGATGCATGGAGCACCCGGGAGCCACCTGTCAGCATATTTATTAGGGAAAAATAGTGGAATATAATGATGGTCGGGCATCCCAGGACCCACATGTCAGTGTCTGGTTTATTTGGAAAATTAAGGGTGGAATATAGTGCCACCCGTGGGGGTCGAACACGAGAGCAACGGTTGACTATGCATAGTGTGAGCCATTTTAGTCGGATGTGTCTTTGTGCTTATTTGCAGAGTCTCGACTATATGACCTGAATTTTTTTAGGGATTCTACATTACAGAAGGGCACACGAATCAGTGACCCTGGAAAGAAAGAACGTGGCAGTGTAAAACACATCGGATTCGGAGATTCAGAAAGTCTTAACAAGCACGATTTTTTAACAGGGGCGACATAAGATGGCCAGCCGGCGTTGACAGAGGCTAGTTGTCTTGATCGAACGAAAGGATGATGGTGCCATCATCGTCGTTATTGTGGTCTTCATCGTCAAAGGAGAATAGGACGACGACATAGAGTGGCCGCCCTCTTCTGCTCTGCTCTTAAGCTGCCGCCACTTCTTCAGCCGCCCGACGCCTAACAGCCTCTGGCTGCGATGTGAACAAAGACGCGGCTAGCACCACCTGGTTGAGCTGCTGATGCGCCGAGCACAGGGCCTCCTCGGCCTGGGTAGTGAGCAAGACAACATCATATGCAGGAGTCATCACATCTTCCTCTACCTCGTCTTCCACATTGTGGACATCGAGGTGCTACTGCATCGCCTCGAAGGCCACCTCCTTGGCGCCTTCCTCCTCAGCCTCCCAGCGATTACGAGACAGCTCGGACAATGCCTGCACGAGCTCAGAGTTCTTGGAGTAGGAGCCCAAGCCCAACGAGCCCACGCTGGAGTTGGGGCTGGTGCCAGTCTTGGAGCCCTTGCCGGAGTTGGAGCCCGCTGCCGCTGGTGCCGGGCACCGGCGCCCTGGGGCAACGACCTCCTGTGGAGAACCTTGCGGTCAGAAGCTGCCTTACAATGGCGGCTGTACTAGATTTGGATTGGATTTCACAACGCGTGGAAGCAATGGAGTGAAATATCGGTGGAACGATTCCGAACACCGGTATTTAATCAATGGAGTACCAGGAAGGGGATACAAGTGGTGGCGGTTGATTGTTTTCACGACATCTAGAATTGGCGGGAATGCACGGTGGCGGGAAGGAGCGGTGGAGGCGGTGGCCGTGGTAATGGAGCACCTCCGTGTGGCTCTCCCCTCTTGGTGGCATGCGTACGGGCGGTGGCACAGCAGAGAGAGCTGCAAATTTTGCAAAGGACCCCTTGTTGACCGAACAATATATAACTAGAGCCCAAATAGACTGGATACTTTTCGAAAGACCCCCTCGTTATGAATGTGGCCCATTCATTTTTTATCCAAAGTAGACCACATACGATACACAATGCCCCAATTTCATGAATTTTCTTGTTTATTTCTATATTTCATCCATTTAGTGAATTTCTAGAGATTTATCAGGACTTGCTCAAATTTGAACTACAAGTGTGATTTTTTTGGTCCTAAAAATTAGAAAAAATCATTTTATGCTTATAATTGGTAGTGTAGGCACTGGGCACAACCAAAGTTGAAATTCCCAAGCATTTGCTAGGAATGGTCAACCTTGCAAGTTTGACCATATTTTGGAAAAAAATCAAAGAAAATAATAAAAAAAACCTCAAAAATTGAAAACCTTTTGCATTGAGTGATCTTATGTGAACATGTTAGTAGGAAATATAATAAACTTGCAATACACAAGTTTAAAAATTGGGTCGATGTATATGTTGCACTTTTTTGGACTACTTGCATACATGTTGCACCATTTTGGAGTACATATGTACATGTTGCAATTTTTTTGATTAGCTCTGCAAGTGCATGATACTATCATTCTATGTTGACCTATTTTTGGTTATTTTTGCATGTTGCACGTTTTTAAGTAAGTTTTGCATGTGGCTACTTTTAGAAAAGTTTGCATGATGCATTGTTCTTGAACATGCAAAAGCCACTCAACGTAGGTATTCCTAAAGGTAGCATACACCAACTTTGTAAACACATTCAAACATAAGTTGACGACATGATTAAGCTTAGCAAATCATACTACAACAACTTCTTATTTTTTCAGTTTACACTGGACATCCACATATTGGATATTTGGCACTAGCTAGAAGGGGGTTGGAGACGCTTAAGATGATGAGCCAGGAGGTGGTGGGACCATTGAGAACTTTGCCCAAATTGAGCCGAGAGCTCATACGGCTCCACCACTATTGGGACAGTCTTGCAACCCGGCTTGGACTCTAAGTAGGGCCGCGACAGACCCTCCCCGACACCACCCTCCATCCACTCCTGGTCATTCATTTCCTCATCCTCGTCATCCACTGGAATGGTCAGGTTCGTGTCTGCCGACGAAGGATGAGCGATGATCTTCATATCACCAGAGAGCACACCTCTTCTGCAACCTCGTTCTGGATGATGATATCCAAACCCCCTGGTATTTGTCGTCTTCCACATCCTCCTCCCACTCCTCGTCAGAATCCTCCCCCTTCTCCTTCTCCTCATCAGAATCCTCTTCCTTCTCCTCCTCTTCGGAATCCTCTTGCTCCTCCTCCTCCTCGTTACAAATCTCTCACTCCTCGCCAGGATCCTCCTCCTCCTCCTCCTCATCGTTTGCATCCTCCTCTTATGTTTCCTCGTCAACGACATCAATAATACGCAAATTTACCGACCCTTCCGGCTCTGGATTCGACGACGATAGGCGGGAGCAATACTCGAACCATCGCACTCGTTGTTAAGGATCCGGTGACCCCATCGCTTCTTCCATTGCCCAGAGGATAATCTCCATTGAGATTGCGCCATTGTTTTCATGAACCGTCCGCTTCAGTTCATCCAATGTTACTTCCAAGGTTAGGCCCCACGAGTGCAACTCGAGAGCTTTCTCGCTCAGAAACCAGGAGCATATTTCCATGCACTAGGCCAGCAACTGCTCGTCTCCGGCTCAAAATTCTTCCATTGCCCTCTTCCATCTAACTACATCTAGCAATGAAGCAAAGACGAATTTTGCAAATCAAATTATTAAAAACGAACTCGATTGTAAGGATCAAAATTACAACATAATCTAAAGTGGGCTCCTATGAACGGATCCTAATTTCTAGTTTTTTTCTTTCAAACTAGCTGCCACTATCACAAATGCAACCCTAAAAAATCTTGCATAATGTTTGCAAACTGGAGCAGCTCAATGAACAACAATTCAATTGCTCAATCGCCCATTCAATCGAATGATCCAAATTGCTAGGGTTTCTATTAGAAACGTACATGTCGACCAATTATATCGGATGGTTCCTGCAGGCTGCGACGTATCACCAGGTCGCTTCGCTATCGGAGCTCAGGCGGATGGTCAGAGTGGGTGGCGGGGCTGCTAGGGCATGGCGGCGCCGGACTGCTGATGACCCACAAGTATAGGGGATCTATCGTAGTCCTTTCGATAAGTAAGAGTGTCGAACCCAACGAGGAGCAGAAGGAAATGACAAGTGGTTTTCAGCAAGGTATTCTCTGCAAGCACTGAAATTATCGATAACAGATAGTTTTGTGATAAAATAAATCGTAACGGGTAACAAGTAAATGAAGTAACTAAGGTGGAGCAAGGTGGCCCAATTCTTTTTGTAGCAAAGGACAAGCTTGGACAAACTCTTATATAAAGCAAAGCGCTCTCGAGGACACACGAGAATTGTCGTCAAGTTAGTTTTCATGCTCCCGTGGACCGGTGCTTGGGTGCTGCCCTTTCTTGGACAAGCCTCCCACTTATGATTAACCCCTCTCGCAAGCATCTGCAACTACGAAAGAAGTATTAAGGTAAACCTAACCATAGCATGAAACATATGGATCCAAATTAGCCCCTTGCGAAGCAATGCATAAACTAGGGTTTAAGCTTCTGTCACTCTTGCAACCCATCATCTACTTATTGCTTCCCAATGACTTCCCCTAGGCCCAAATAATGGTGAAGTGTCATGTAGTCGACATTCACATAACACCACTAGAGGAGAGACAACATACATCTCATCAAAATATCGAACGAATACCAAATTCACATGATTACTTTTAACAAGACTTCTCCCATGTCCTCAGGAACAAACTTAACTACACACAAAGCATAATCATAATCAAGATCATAGGAGTATTAATTATCATTAAGGATCCGAAAATATAATCTTCCACTGAATAAACCAATTAGTATCAAGTACAAGCAGTAATCAACACTTCTAGCAACCCACGGGTACCAATATGAGGTTTTGAGACCAAGATCGAATACAAGAGATGAACTAGGGTTTGAAAGGAGATGGTACTGGTGAAGATGTTGATGGAGATTGACCCTCCCTCGATTAGAGGATCGATGGTGATGACGATGGCGATGATTTCCCCCTCCCTGTTTCCCCGGCAGAACAGCTCTGTCGGAGCCCTAGATTGGTTCTGGCCAGGTTCCGCCTCGAGACGGTGGCGCTTCGTCCCGAAAGCTTCTTCTTGACTTTTTCCAGGGTGAAAGACACCATATAGCCAAAGATTGGCACCGGAGGCCTACCAGGGGGCCCACAAAATCAAGGGGCGCGCCCAGGGGGGTAGGACACGCCCTCCACCCTTATGGCTGGCAGGTGGCCCCCCTCTGGTTCTTTATTCTCCCAATATTTTTTATATATTCCAAAAACATGCTCCGTGAAGTTTCAAGACTTTTGAAGTTGTGCAGAATAGGTCTCTAATATTTGCTCATTTTCGAGTCCAGAATTCCAGCTGCCGGCATTCCCCCTCTTCATGTAAACCTTGTAAAATAAGAGAGAATAGGCATAAGTATTGTGATATAATGTGTAATAACAGCCCATAATGCAATAAATATCTATATAAAAGCATGATGCATAATGCACGTATCAACTGCTACGGAACGGCTGGAACGGTTGCTCGCTCGGGGTCGGGCTATTTTAGGCCAAAGAAAGTGAAGCTCACGCAGTCCATGTCCCACTCGTCCTAAGCGATCATGGCCATGGCCCACCTTCCATACGCGGCCCACATGTCCAAAGAACTGCCGCGTCAGTAACTGAGTGGTCATGGTCAACTGCTTTGACCCGACGACAAAGCTCCGTTTGGGCTTTTGTGAGAACGAGGCGAGTGGTGGAGGGGAAAAGTGAACGAAAGTTAGATGATATGGGCAAAACCGAGCACAACTAAGCAACCAGAGGCACAGGGAATAGAAATCCGAAAAAAAAATATGGACAAAAAACAAAAAACATGATACTATGTTTTTTTATAATTAGATTCACAAAGACACGTACTCACAATGACCAACTGTGGAGTAGTTGAGTGCATTGATGATGGTGAGATCGACAAGTGAAATATGGGTGCATGTGGTACTGGTCATGTTGGGCTTCGGAGCAACTACCTTGCCTTACTTTTTCCCCATGTCACATTTTAAAAATTCATTGATGCCATATTCAGATCTACATTTTGACTGTTCATTTAATTTATATGAAGACATGCCTTTCGGGTAAATAGCCAACCATTACGTACGTAGCACTAAGTAAAGTATAAACTATATTTCTAAAGTGGCTTGGCCGCTTTGGTGCTCCCGGATCCGATAGCGGAACGTCCAAGCGGAATATGTGTGTGCCGTGCTGCTGTTATTTGGACTATCTACTGTGATACACATCCAACCCTTTTTTAACCGTACCAGTGATACATGGAGTCATCTGTGAGCTATGATTTTTTTTCGCCACACATACAGCACCAGTAATATTGAACCACCGGAATCCTATTTCTAATGATCGCGCCATACTACTGTAGCACCGGATGCAAAAAATCAATAATACAAAAGCTATATTAGTCACGCCCATGTTATCACATCGAGCTCGTCAAATTCTATGGAAGCACCGTCCAAACATGGACCAAATTAATGTGTCATAGTGTAGATATGTATAGTAGCGTTGGAATCATTAATGCGGCAACGCCAACCTCTGCTGGGAATGTCTTAAAAATGTGTCATTTTCCTTCTGCGGGCTCTCTTCTCATACACACTTCCCACCTTGTATGCTGCAAGAAATCCGGATACCCTACACCAACTTTGTATTCTTCAATATACTAGTACGAGATACTGGAATCTAATAGGAGTGCCAAGAAGCATCTTTGTATAGTTTCGATGCATAACGGTAGGAGGCATGGGAAAAATGGCAATATTAAGGGCACTGCAAATTTGTGGAAGTTAGTCTCACGAGGCTGTTTCTTAGAGCATCTCCAGCAGCGCCCCCAAGAGGCCCCCAAGGCGTTTTTTTAGCGCCGGCGACCGAAAATCATCCCAGTTGCGTCCCAGGATCTCATTTAGCGCCGATTTGGGCCGAAATAATAGCCGGCGAACCCGAGCCGAACCCAAGCGCCCGGGGGTCGCCTGGGGGCGCCGGCCGAAGCAAAAAGGGGTGTGGGGCCGCTCTGTCGGCGAGAGGAGACCCTTTTCCCGCCGTTTCCCCCTGCTTTCCCCCATCGGCTTCCCTCCCGTTCTCTATTCCTCCCGCCAATCTCTTCCTCCTCCCCTCCAGCCGGCCGCCATGCCGCCAAAGAAGTACGTGGCCCCCCGCGCCGGGACGGATGCCACTACCCAGCCGAAGCAGAGGGCGCCGCCGTCCAAGCCCCCAGGCATATCTAGCGCCGACTGGAAGGCGGAAGTTTAGCGCCAGGAGGCTGTCACCACCAACCGATGGAACAGGGCCAACGCCAAGAAGACCCGGGACAGGGTGGCGCTCGTGGCTGCGGCGGTGGCAGAGCAGGAGGATCGCACGGCCGAACAAGCTGAGGCGGCTCGCGCGGGGATGATGAATCTACCCGGCGGCCATGGCCCGTACACGTCCTGGAGCCAGAAAGAGTCGGGTCTCCGGTCGGCTTCTCGTCGTCGCCACAACCCTGGGGCTGCACGCCGTCGCTCGGCTATGCCGACGGCGAGGTGCACGGCGGGTTCAATCCCAACACCAGCTTCCCACATGGCCACCCGGCCCAGCGCACGCCCTCGCCCGCCTTCGGCGGCATGCAGTACCCCCCGTACTCCTACTCGCCACCGGCCTATGCCGCCTCCCTGACGCCACCTCTCCCCCGTGCCGCGCTGCTCTTCTCACAAGCCTCCTCGTCGCATCTCGGCGACACCGACGCGACGGAGGCCGACATGGACGACATCATCATGACCGGCTCGGCCGCCGCCGTCGCCTCCTCCGGGTTCACTGCCCAAGATGATACAATGGACCTCAACGACGACATGGACGGCGAGCTCGACTACGGCAAGGAGGAGCTAGAGGGGGAGGAGGAGGAGGAGAAGGAGTCGGCGCCTGCTCCGGCAAGGAAAGAGAGGAAGAAGAAGAGGCGGGCGGCCAGGACCGGCGAGCCGCACGTCAAGTGGGCGTCCAAGGAGGACGAGTGCCTCGCCGAAGCGTGGAAAGTCGTCTGCCTCGACTCGATCACCAGCACGAACCAGATCGTCGACACGTATTGGGAGCGCATCAAGGCCGAGTTCGACAAGTGCAAGCTCGTCGACCCCTACTTCAAAGGCGTCTACATGTAGCGCAGGTCGAAGGCAATGGCGAACCATTGGGGGCTCATCGAAACGGCGTGCAACAAATGGGTTGTCGAGGAGATCGCGGCTCGCCCGGAGAGCGGCGCCAGCATCGAGGGTCAGGTATGGCACGCCGGTCTCTGTCATTTCTTTTCATTGTGTGCGCCACCGACTGTTGTTCCTCGACGCAGATGGTGCGGATGTTCAAGGACAGGAGCACCGACCAAGATTTCAAGTACCTCCACGTCTTCTCCCGGATCGAGAAGTGCGAGAAGTGGGCTGAAGTCTGGCACACCCTCGCCAAGGCCAAGGAGACGTACAAGCCGGACATGCCGACGCCAGGCGCGGCCGACGGGCGCCCGGACGACAACAAAAGGGCCAAGTCGGCGAAACACACCGAGTCGGCCACCGCACGTGTGCAAGAGTCCATCGAGCATTGCCATGCCGACGCCTAGGCCCGGGCCGCCCAGCGGGAAGAGAAAACCGAGGCGCGGTGATCGGCGTTGATGACAAACAACGCCGTCAAGCTTGACCTGCTTCGGACCAACGTCGCCGCAAAGAAGATGAACACCGACCTGGCTTTCCTGATGGGGGGCGCGAACATGCTCCGGAGCAACGGTGAGCAGCTCAAGGCGTGGTACCTAGCGGAGCGTGGCCTCATCCTGAACCAGATGTCGTCAACCGCGGCGCCAACTCCCACGCCGACGCCAACGCCGCCGCCAAGCCCGAGCGATGATGCCTCGATGACGCCTAGCACAGAAGCCGCGCCGACACCGACTCCTCCAACGACAGAGGCCGACACCGCCGTTTGATGCATTGCCTACGCGTCCGTCCTTTCTTTTGCACGCCGAAATTTTTATTTGATTGCAGAATTGTGGCAAGTTGATCGACGAACTGTGGCGCTGATTGATATCCCACAAGTATAGGGGATCGCAACTGTTTTCGAGGGTAGAGTATTCAATCCAAATTTATTGATTCGACACAAGGGGAGCCAAAGAATATTCTCAAGTATTAGAAGTGGAGTTGTCAATTCAACCACACCTGTAAGATTTCATATCTGCAGCAAAATATTTAGTAGCAAAGTAGTATGGAAGTAGCGGTAACGGTGACAAAAGTAACACTAGTAGTATTGTAGCAATTGTAACAGCAGCAACGGAAAAGTAACTAAGCAAGGATCAATACGTGAAAAGGTCGTAGGCATTGGATCAGTGATGGAGAATTATGTCGGATGCGATTCCTCATGTAACAGTTATAACATAGGGTGACAAAGAACTAGCTCCATTTCATCAATGTAATGTAGGCATGTATTCCGAATATAGTCATACGTGCTTATGGAAAAGAACTTGCATGACATCTTTTGTCCCACCCTCCCGTGGCAGCGGGGTCCTATTGGAAACTAAGGGATATTAAGGCCTCTTTTTAATAGAGTACCGGACCAAAGCATTAATACTTAGTGAATATATGAACTCCTCAAACTACGGTCATCATCGGTAAGTATCCCGATTATTGTCACTTCGGGGTTAACGGATCATAACACATAATAGGTGACTATAGACTTGCAAGATAGGATCAAAAACTCACATATATTCATGAAAACATAATAGGTTCAGATCTGAAATCATGGCACTCGGGCCCTAGTGACAAGCATTAAGCATAGCAAAGTCATAGCAATATCAATCTTAGAACATAATGGATACTAGGGATCAAACCCTAACAAAGCTAACTCGATTATATGATAAATCTCATCCAACCCATCACCGTCCAGCAAGCCTACGATGGAATTACTCACGCACGGTGGTGAGCATCATGAAATTGGTGATGGAGGAAGGTTGATGATGATGATGGCGACGGATTCCCCTCTCCGGAGACCCGAACGGACTCCAGATCAGCCCTCCCGAGAGAGATTAGGGCTTGGCGGCGGCTCCGTATCGTAAAATGCGATGAATCCTTCTCTCTGATTTTTTCTCCCCGAACGTGAATATATAGAGTCGGAGTTGAGGTCGGTGGAGCTCCAGGGGGCCCACGAGGCAGGGGGGCGCACCCCAGGGGGTGGGCGTGCCCCCACCCTCGTGGACAGGGTGTGGGCCCCTGATCTTGATTCTTTCGCCAGTATTTTTTATTAATTCCGAAAATATTCTCCGTGAAGTTTCAGGTCATTCCGAAAACTTTTATTTCTGCACAAAAATAACACCATGGCAATTCTGCTGAAAACAACGTCAGTCCGGGTTAGTTCCATTCAAATCATTAAAGTTAGAGTCCAAACAAGGGCAAAAGTGTTTGGAAAAGTGGATACGTTGGAGACGTATCAACTCCTCCAAGCTTAAACCTTTGCTTGTCCTCAAGCAATTCAGTTGATAAACTGAAAGTGATAAAGAAAAACTTTTACAAACTCTGTTTGTGCTTGTTGTTGTAAATATGTAAAGCCAGCATTCAAGTTTTCAGCAAGGATTATGAACTAACCATATTGACAATAACACTTAGGTCTCATGTTTACTCATATCAATGGCATAATCAACTAGCGAGCAATAATAATAAATCTCGGATGACAACACTTTCTCAAAACAATCATAATATGATATAATAAGATGGTATCTCGCTAGCCCTTTCTGAGACCGCAAAACATAAATGCAGAGCACCCATGAAGATCAAGGACAGACTAAACATTGTAATTCATGGTAAAAGAGATCCAGTCATAGTCATACTCAATATAAACTAATAGTAATGCATGCAAATGACGGCGGTGCTCTCCAACTGATGCTTTCTAATAAGAGGATGATGACTCAACATAAAAGTAAATAGATAGGCCCTTCGTAGAGGGAAGCAGGGATTTGTAGAGGTGCTAGAGCTCAAGTTTTGAAACAGAGATAAATATTATTTTGAGCGGCATACTTTCATTTGCAGTGGTGCTACACACATTATAGGCGGTTCCCAAATAGAATGGTAAATTTTATACTCCCCCACCACCAACAAACATCAATCCATGGCTTGCCCGAAACAACGGGTGCCCTCCAACTAACAACAGTCCTAGGGGAGTTTTGTTTGCAATTATTTTGATTTAATTGAGCATGGGACTGGGCATCCCGGTACCAGCGATTTTCTCTTGAATGAGGAGCAGAGTCCACTCCTCATGAGAATAACCCACCTAGCATGGAAGATATAGACATCCCTAGTTGATATAACAAGACGTGTGATACGCGGCAAATAGGTCTGTAATCAGAAAAGTGAAGACCGATAATAACACAGACGATTGATTCTAATAAGATGTATGTGATATACTCTATCTACACAACATATATTGGCCATTGGGGGACAGGCGGTCATCCGGATACACCATAAGGATGCAAAGAGGCATCCTATATCATTAAGGACTAGCTATTCCACCACAACGAGTAGCTCATGTAAGAGAACTCTCAAGTTAAGTGTGCTCAGGCTGGAGCAGCCATCAGATCGGTGACTGGATGGGAAGTTGTGTTGATGTTAAATTAACATATAGGATGGGTCGTATCTGTCAAATTAAATGACTGATATGACCCATCCCATTAGTTAATTTAACCTTGAGGTCTTTGTTGTTTATTTTTTTATTTTTTAACACATGTTAAAGAAGGTCTACCGCATTACTTTTTGACAATGTGCATATGTGGCATACAGTTGATCCATCCGACCTGTTTGTGATGCAATAAGCCATGTGTGTTGTGGGCAAACGCTTGCTAGTATTCAACCGTTTGCGATTGATGAATTCATCACCGACGAGTTTCCTACTGTGGTCCTTGTTCATCTGATCATCATCTACTTCTTGTGCTAGCTCGATATTCCTTCTATGCTAAGTTTCCATTAATTGATGACGTTTTATGAACACACCACCGTTTCCCACCATTCCCTCACCTGTTTCCCGCCATCCAGCGATATTGCGCGTAAACCTAGGCGACGCACGACGCACGGAGGCGACAAGCGCAGCCTGTAGCACATCCACCTTTTCCAAGCATGCCAACCCACCAAAGCGCCGCCTCTGCCATCAACCTCATCGACGAGGAAAACGAGTAGGCGCCACGGCCCATCGAGGCCTGATGCGGCTTGAAGCTACGTCGGTATTTCCCCAAAGAGGAAGGGATGATGCAGCACATCGGCGGTAGGTATTTCCCACAGTTATGAGACCAAGGTTATCGAACCAGTAGGAGAACCAAGCAACACAATGTAAACAGCCCCTGCACACAAATAACAAGTACTCGCAATCCGACGTGTAAAAAGGGTTGTCAGTCCCTTTCGGGTAGCGGCACCCCAAGATATGCAAACGGACGTGAATAAAATTGTAGTAGATTGATAGATCGAACGCCAAATAAAATAAATGAGAATAAATTGCAGCAAGGTATTTTTCTATTTTTTGTTTAATAGATATGCAAATAAGAGCAATGGAAAAGTAGATCGCAAAGGCAAATATATGAGAAAGAGATCCGGGGGCGTAGGTTTCATTAGTGGCTTCTCTCGAGAAAAATAGCAAACGGTGTGTAAATAAATTACTGTTAGGAAATTGATAGAACTTCAAATAATCATGACGATATCCAGGTAATCATTATTATATAGGCATCACATCCAAGATTAGTAGACCGACTCCTGCCTGCATCTACTACTATTAGTCCACACATCGACCGCTATCTAGCATACATCTAGTGTATTAAGTTCATGGAGAAACAGAGTAATGCAATAACACTACAGGAATCCTTAGTTGCAATAGATCAAGTTGTAGACAAGATCTATTAATGTAGAAATAGACCCCACCATCTTATCCTTAGTAGCAACGATACATACGTGTCGGTTCCCCTTCCATCACTGGGATCAAGCACCGTAAGATCGAACCAACTACAAAGCACCTCTTCACATTGCAAGATAAATAGATAAAGTTGACCAAACAAAACCCAAATATCGAAGACGAAATACGAGGCTATAAGCAATCATGCATATAAGAGATCAAAGAAGATTCAAATAACTTTCATGGATAAAAAGATAGATCTGATCATAAACTCAAAGTTCATCCGATCCCAACAAACACACCACAAAAAAGACTTACATCATATGGATCTCCAAGAGACCATTGTATTGAGAATCAAAAGAGAGAGAGAAAGGAAGCCATCTAGCTACTATCTACGGACCCGAAGGTCTACAAAGAACTATTCACGCATCATCGGAGAGGCACCACTGGAGGCAGTGAACCCCTTCGTGATGGTGTCTAGATTGGATCTGGTGGTTCTGGACTCTGCAGCTGCTGGAATTGATTTTCGTCGACTCCCCTAGGGTTTCTGGAATATTGTTGTATTTATAGAGCAAAGAGGCGGTCCAGGGGGCACCCGAGGTGGGCACAACTCACCAGGGCGCGCCTGGGCCTCCTGGCACGCTCTGGTGGGTTGTGCTCCCCTCGTAGCACCCCCCGGGCGCTGCCTTGGCCCATTGGGTGTCTTCTTGTCCATAAAAAATCTTCGTAAATTTTCGTTGCATTTGGACTCCGTTTGGTATTGATTTCCTGCGATGTAAAAAACATGCAGAAAACACCAACTGGCACATGGCACTATGTGAATAGGTTAGTACCAAAAAATGATATAAAATGACTATAAAATGATTATAAAACATCCAAGATTGATAATATAGCAACATGGAATCAAAAATTATAGAGACGTTGGAGACATATCAAGGCCGAGGCGCTCCCCGGCAACGCGATGGACATCGCCGTGATGCGCGTCATCGCCAGAGTTGAGCAGACCTTTGGCACACGGCGGTTGAGCGTCGCGGATCAAGATAGGTATGTCAGCGCCGACAGGTTGCAGCTCGCACACAACATGATCGATGGTGCGCCGCAGAGCAAGCTAGGCGCTTCAGCGCCGATAGGCTGAGGCTGGCCGCAAGTAGAGACCGTTGGAGCGCCGCAGAGCGAGAGGCGCGACGCGCCGCACAGCAAGAGCGGATCCATCGGCGCTTGTCTGCCGTAGACACGGCGTCACAGCTGGGTACATGTCCCGTCAGTACCTCCATTCCTCGCCAGGAGTGGGCAGAGGCCCTCTGCGCCGTACTTGCACCAGAGGCCGGCCGCGTCATACTTGCACCGGATGCGCGCCGCGCCTTTCGCATGGGTCGTGTTGTTTGCCTTGTCCGCGGCACGCTCGATGCTAACATGCTTGTCGGTAGTCTCGACCGCCTCCTTGGCCCAGGTGTCCACCTAGGAGCAGTAGGGGAACATGGCAGTCGCATCCTCGAGCTGGTGATCTTCGATGAAATAGCCGACTTGGAGCTCGAGATCACGCTTCAGATGTACTGCGAGTGTATCGACCGCTTGGACGAACGCCTGCACAAGTTCAGGCAGAGCCAAGAGCTACCATAGGCAAGGGCTGCTGGTCATGGTCTCATGGACGCGTTTTATTTTGTTGAGTCGCTTCGACATGGATAGCTATGTATTCACAGCAATCATAGTATTGCTCTGTTATCTGCTCTTTTTCAATGTGTCTACTCTGTATTCCGTTCTTATATGTTCTGTTTCAATGTGTGTATATACGCTTTTCATTCTGTATATGTGGATGATAACAGCTAGATTCAAATTAGTATACAAAAACAGATAGAAAATAAAATTCATTATATCTATATATAATGAAAATAAATAAAAAAATATATATTAATTGTTCATTAGTTCATCACAGAATATATATATATATATATATATATATATATATAATTAATATCATCACATATACGTGATGATACTTAATTACTAGGTACAATGCATAAAATTGAAAACGAACAATACTAAAACTAATAAGCCCTCCTGGGCCAGTATTCCGGCAGCCCCTCGCCAGCAGCTCCCTGATGCGCGACGTCTTCCCACTGCGGAGGTAGTACTCCGCCTCCTCCGCCTCGCAGCACTTGACGTACCGATCTGCCTCTTGCTGGTGGAAGAGCGCGAACGACCTTGCCGTTTTGTTGGGCGCCCACCGGAGCTCCTCGTCGGTGGCACGCTGGAGCTTATCGGCCCACCTCCATGCAGCGACGAGGCGCCCAGCGCCTTTGACCTTCCTCGCGAAGTACCGGTCTTCGTACACCTCCTCCGCACGTCGATGCGCCCGCCCCCAAAGCTCCACCGCCTCCTTTTTCCAGGCGGCATCACAGTCTTCACAGGCCGCCTAGTACCTGGCTTCCTCCTCCGCCATCTCCTTCTTGAACGCCACTTGTTTGGCTTTCTCAGCCGGCGGCAGCGACTTCCAGAGACAAAGATTGTACTGGTCCCAAACCAATCCAAAGTTGGGGGCCCGGGGCAACCTCATCGGGCGGCGCGTAGGGGTCCTCGTCGCCGCTATTCGAGTGAGCGTCCTTGGGGGGCGGCGACTCCTCGTCGGCGCGTGGGCAGTCCGGCGGCGCCATGACAGAGATTTGAGAGAGAGAGAGAGAAGGCGAGCGAGGGGAGGATGTAGATGAGAATGCAGGCGGGACGACGTGGGCAAGGTAGTATTTATTGGCGGCCGGAATCTAGATCGACAGGAACAGTACACACACCAGTCGTCGGAATTTACAAGTAGAGTAGTTTGAATTACACACGATTGCCGCAGCAAAATCCGTGTGTGAACATAATAGCTGACGGTTTCCAATACAGAACCGTGTTTGATTAATGATCCCCGCCACTCACCTACCAAACCTCGAGCCGCGAGATAGAGTGCCAATGTGTGGGTGCCGGTTGTCTTGCCAGATCTTTACATTTTATTTTTTGAACACCAGATATTTACATCGTCTGATGATTTTTTAACTTGCACACAAATACACAAAAATATAATTTTCAAACCGTTATTGTTAGCCGCTGCATGTAGATGTAATTCAAATTTGAATTACAGTCATTTAATGGCTAGAAAATCACTTAAATGTCTTTAAAAGGTCAAATGACCCCTGAATTTTTCCAAATTTGCACATGACAGTTGTATTAGTGCACGTTAAATGTAGAAAAAAAATTGAACGCCGTAACACGAAGCTATCCCCCGTTCGTCATCAAACATGCATTGTTCCCTCTCTGAACCACGAACCTTATAGTGAGTTACTCCGGTTTGTGAGGAGGATCTGTCCAAACTTTCGTGAAATAGGACAATTTTTTTACCACCTCATCTTGGTGGCATAACATTACATCAAGCAAGGTTTCATGTTTTTCTGATCATTTTTTTATTTTCGGGAATTAAAATGCCAAGACACTCCATGCATGTCCCCATGCCGTGAGACCAATATGTTTGAAAATTCCGTCTATTTTACTGCACATGAAATTAACTCGCACACAAGTACACAAATATTATTTTTCAACCCGTTAGTGTTAGCCGTTGTATGGAGATGTAGTTCAAATTCGAATTACAATCATTAAATGGCTACAAAATCACTTAAATGTATTTAATAGCTCAAATGACCCCTGAAATTTTCCAAATTTTCACATGGCAGTTGTATTAGTGCACGTTAAACGTAGAAAAAATTTGAAGGTCGTAAGAGAAAACTATCTCCCGTTCGTTGTCAAACATGCATTGTTCCCTCTCGGAACCACGAACCTTCTATTGAGTTGCTCCGGTTTGTGAGGGGGGTGTGCAAACTTTCGTCAAACAGGCCAATTTTTTTACCATATCATCTTGGTGGCATGACATTATATCAAGCAAGGTTTCATGTTTTTCTAATTATTTTTTAATTTTTTCGAATTAAAATGTCATGGCACTCCATGCATACATATGCATGTGTCAATGCCATGAGACCAATATTTTTAAAAATTCCTTCTAATTTACTGCACATGGAATTAACTCGCACACAAGTACACAAATATGATTTTTCAAACCGTTATGGTTAGCCGTTGCATGTAGACGTAGTTCAAATTTTAATTACGGTCATTTAATGGCTAGAAAATCACTTAAATGTGTTTAAAAACTCAAATGACCTCTGAAATTTTCAACATTTTCACATGACAGTTGTATTAGTGCAAATTGAACATAGAAAAAAATTGAAGGCCATAATAGGAAATTATCTCCGATTCGTCATTAAACATGCATTGTTCTATCTCAGAACCACGAACCTTCTAGTGACTTGCTCCAGTTTGTGACGGAGGTGTGTCCAAACTTTTGTCAAACACGCTAATTTTTTTACCACATCATCTTGGTGGCATGACATTACATCAAGTAAGGTTTCTTGTTTTTCTGATTATTATTTTTTATTTTTGGAATTAAAATGCCATGGCACTCCATACATACATATGCATGTGTCCATGTCGTGAGACCAATATGTTTGAAAATTCCTTCTAATTTACTGTAGATAAAATTGACTCGCACACAAGTACACAAAATATGATTTTTCAAACCGTTATGGTTAGGCGTTGCATGTAGATGTAGTTCAAATTTAAATTACGGCCATTAAATAGCTAAAAAATCACTTAAATGTCTTTAGAAGGTCAAATGACCCCTGAAATTTCCCAATTTTTCACATGGCAGTTGTATGAGTGCATGTTAAATGTAAAAAAAATTGAAAGCCGTAAGAGGAAGCTATCTCTCGTTCATCATCAAACATGCATTGTTCCCTCTCGGAACCACGAGCCTTCTAGTGAGTTGCTCCGGTTTGTGAGGGGGGTGTGTCCAAACTTTCGTCAAACAGGCCAAATTTTTACCACATCATCTTGGTGGCATGACATTACATCAAGCAACGTTTCATGTTTTTCTGATCATTTTTCAACTTTTTGGAATTAAAATGCCATGGCACTCCATGTATACATATGCATATGTGTCCATGTCGTGAGACCAATATGTTTGAAATTCCTTCTAATTTACTGTACATGGAATTAACTCACACACAAATACACAAATATGATTTTTCAAACCGTTATGGTTAGACATTGCATGTATATGTAGTTCAAATTTGAATTACGGTCATTAAATGGCTAGAAAATCACTTAAATGTCTTTAAAAGGTCAAATGACCCCCGAAATTTCCCAATTTTCACATGACAGTTGTATTAGTGCATGTTAAATGTAAAAAAAAATTGAAGGCCGTAAGAGGAAGCCATCTCTCGTTCGTCATCAAACATGCATTGTTCCCTCTCGGAACCACGAGCCTTCTAGTGAGTTGCTCCGGTTTGTGAGGGGGGTGTGTCCAAACTTTCGTCAAACAGGCCAATTTTTTTACCACATCATCTTGTGGCATGACATTACATCAAGCAAGGTTCAATGTTTTTCTGATCATTTTTTAATTTTTTTGGAATTAAAATGGCATGGCACTGCATGCATACATATAACAGCTAGACATGAGGACTCACAATTCTGGGGGAACTTCTAAAACGCAGAGAACATTTTCTGTCCCTGTGCAGATTCATAGTGGGGGATGGAAAAAATGTTCGATTTTTGGAAGATTGATGGATCGGATCCATAGCTCTAAAAATAAGCTTCCCTAGACTTTATTATTTTGGTTTTGATAAGAATAAAACTGTTACTCAAGTTTTAGAGAAGAACTCTAATTGGTGATTCTAAAGAACTGTGGGAACTTATTAAAGAGGGATGTGCTTCAATCACCTTGGCTGACAGGAAAGATGAGATTAAATGGACACTTACTAAGGATGGTATCTATTCTGTTAAAACTTTTTACAGACACTTAATAGAGAATGGGATCAAATAACCCCATCTCTTTATGTGGCTGGCTCTTAGAAATAGCATTCTTGTCAAAGATAACCTACTATGCAGAGGTTGGAAAGGAGACAGAAAATGTCCCTTTTGTGGGCGTGATGAGAGTATTGATAACTTTTTTCTCACCTGCTCCGTAGCTGGCTTATTGTGGAATGTTCTGAAGTGTGCATTTAAACTAATAGACATTCTAGAAAATCTAGATTCCTTGATGAGAATTTGGGTTAAAAAAGTTGGGAATGTGGAAAGGGGTATTGTGATGGTAGGCGTATCTGCCATCTGCTGGACACTCTGGAAATTGCATAATGGAACAGTGTTTGAGAATAATAGGATGTATGATCCCTGTATTCCAGTAAATTTGTTTCTAAAAAAGTGATATGATTGGAATATTTTGCAGGAA
>NW_025226161.1:92911-129046 GCF_018294505.1 Triticum aestivum | reverse complement strand
CAGAAGAGGTGTTCAAAGCGATGAATGGATGGCGGCTGGGGACGGGGAGAATCATGGCAGTGTGATCTCCCCCGACTACCTTTCAACGACGCGGCTCTGCCTACCTTCATCCCCTTCTCCGCCTTTCTTTCTATAGTTAGCTCGTTCCCTTTTTTCCTTCTGCAGTTAGCTGAAGATGCGCGGTTTAGATGAGTAGGCATTTTTCTTTTGGTTCTCTTGTAAGACTCGGTGATTTCTGTTAATGGAAATCGGAGAGATGATCCTCTCTTTTATAAAAAAAACAACATCTGGAATAAACTGTATACTTTTATGGTGTCAAGTATTGCTCCCACATGGACCAAATTCATAAATTTAGGTTGTTGTTTGATGTTGGAATAAATTGATGGGCGTTAATGCATTTAGGGGATGGTTGGATGTTGTCAGGTTGGGCCCGGTGGATGGACCAAACATACATATGCATACGATTCTAGCGGTGTGGAATGTGGTTGATAAGAGTGTGCACAAGAGATTAATAACAGGACTAAGAGACATGTACGTAGTCAGTCCCTCACAATGATCGACCAGGGAGTAGTGTAGTTGAGTGCAATGATGACAGTGAGCTCGACCTGTGAACTACACAAATCTGACGGTGCATGTGATCCTGTAGGTGTCGAATCAAATGCATGTCCTTACTCTGTCCCAAATGTTTAATTTGATACTGCTATAGGGACTATGTACCGTGATACACATCCAACCTTTTTTTTTAACTGTAACAGTGATACATGGAGTCATCTGTGAGCTATGAATTTTTTGCCACACATCAAGCACCAATAATATTGAACCACCTGATTCCCATTTCTAATGATCACGCCATAATGGCTCGGATTGTATTGTGCGACCTTGATAAAAAAATCAATAATTACAAAGCTATACTAGTCACGCCCATATTATTTTGGTCGGCACATTGAGCTCCTCAAATCTTCTGCAAGCACCGTCCAAACATGGACCACATTAATGTACCCCAATGTAGATGTGTATAGTAGCGTTGAAAGCATTAATGGGGCCAACGCCAATCTCTGCGGCCCAATTCTTAAAAATCTGTCATTTTCCTTCTCCAGGCTCTCTTTTCATAGACACTTCCCACCTTGTATGCTACCAGAAATCCGCAATTCTAGCCTACCTCAACATTATATTGATGAAAATACTATTACAAGATGTTGAAATCTAATCGGTGTGCCATGATGCATCTTTCTATAGTTTTGATGCATACGGGTAGGAGGCATGGGAAACTTACAGTATCGAGGGCACTGCAATTTCTGCAAGTTAGTCTCACTTCATGGTTTCTTAGGGCTACGATCCCTAAATTGATATAACCCTTGACCTTTTCCTTGGTCTGACAGCTTCTCGGCAACAAAAATCTTGTATGCGACGGAGGTGCAATTACAATAAGTCGGCTTATAAATGATAAAGAAAACATCGTGCAAGAAGATGCCACTGTGCCTAGGCAGAAAGTAGAAGTCCAATGTCTTGTCGTGTCCTCCTTGTATTATTTACTACCGAGACATTATCTGAGATGTACTCCCTCCGTTCCAATAGAAATGTCGTGGTTTTATTTAAATTTAAGCTACACCATAAATATTTGTACTTCAATTAAAATATAAGTTCATATTTGCTAGCGTCCAAAGTTAACCAAATTCAGATACTAATATGTCTTCAGAAAAATATATATTTTTAGATGGAAAAAGAATGATTACTAATTATGCCGTTGCACGATAAAGGCAAGTGGTTGACGACCAAGTATCCACTTCCAGTGAGACAGAACATAGCTTAGTTTTCTTATTTTTATTTTGTCAAAGCTAAAGACTCGTAAGTCAAAAAAAGAAGAGCTGAAGACACTTAGTAAGATGAACTGAAATTACATAAATAATTGATAAAATAGATGCTACATTGAGGGTTGAGACACTTACACAATGCCATACATTTTTTGATATTCAATTAAAATTTCATGAAACAGAAAAAAATCTTGTAATGATAGTAGTACTATAGGCAGTGAATAAACTTCTCAAGTAAGTGATGCAAATAACTTGTTGCTGCATGCATGCTATTTCTTCTTCTTTGTACATCACATTATGTGTGTTCTTTCCAAAGAGGTCTCGCGATTCTAGTAACTCAAAAACACATAAGTTCATGTAAAAACTTTCCTCCTCCTCCTCCTCCTCCTCATCATCATCATCATCATCATCATCATCATCATCATCATCATCATCATCATCATCATTATTATCATTACTACTACTTGATTTGTGGATGTGTGTCTGGCCCAATAGAAAGAGTGTGGTTGTCTGCGTTGGCGGACCAAAGTTTGAATCATGTGGGTTTCGTGGATTAAAACTTGATGTCCCACACCTTCTTAATTAAAATGCCACTAGGGCTGCCCCATTGATCTAGTTCTTATTAAATTTTATTTTACGAGAAACGAAAGGAACATCATCTCTTGTTTCCTCACCAAATACCAGATGCATGTCTTTTCTTTCACATGGATATGTGGGCACCACACTCAGAAACAAAATTGGTCGGTCAACATTAATTTATGTTATTTATCGATCAAGCTAAGTTGGCATGAAAATGGCAAAACTTCGATCTAAATGCATACATACATTCATCGTGGCAAAATTTATTTACAATGTTTCTACAAATAAACATCCTAAATTACCAGTTTACCACAGAGGAAAAGGTGCACGTGAGTCATCTCATAAATTAGCAACAAATGGCATTGTTCCCTTCATCCACTTGGAGCAATAGTTGTTAATTTTCATGCGCAAGTACTTCACCGGTTCCAGCATGAGCGTGGCCGGATTCCAGCACGGTGGCCTTAGAGCTTCCAGCATGGCGCATCGATGGTTCTAGCATAATGACGGTTCTAGCATGGGGACCTGCCTCCTTGCAGCACTACGCATCGCCAGGTCCAGAGCGCCGCCACACCGGTCTAGAGCGCCGCCGTTTGTGGCCATGGATCGTGGGTGGATAGACTAAGGGGAAAGTTCAAGGGGCGGCGCTGGCTAATCGGAGTGGCTTGCTCGTTGGCACGGATCAGAGGAAAAAGAGGGAGGGATTTCATGGCGGATTGGGATTTGGGAGGAGAGATGCAACGCATGGGGGAGGAGAGTGTGTAGAGGATAAGCTTTCTCGAAATAAAAAGCGGTGGTGGGAGATGAGCTGTGTGTGTGGGCCTGTGAGCGTAGCTGGGAAAGCGATTCCTGAATTTATTTCGTGGATTAAAACTTGACGTCTCACAGCTTCTTAATGAAAATGCTACGGGGCCTCTCCCATTGGTCTAGTTTTTTTTATTAAATCTTGTTTTACGAGAAAGGAAAGGAACATCATCTTTTGTGTCCTCACAAAATACCCATGCATGTCCTTTCTTTAACAATGATATGAGCGCACCACCCTCAAACAAAATTGATCGTTCGACATCTATTTAAGTTATTTATTGATCAAGCTAACGGCAAAACTTTGATCAAAATGCATATATACACACGTCCTGGTTAATATATAAACAATGTTTTTACAAATACACATCCTAAATTACAAGAGAGGAAAAAGGTGCACACGAGGCCTCTCATACATTGGCAACAAATGGCATTGTCCCCTTAGTCCTATTTGAGTGAATATTTTTTAAATTTTCCTGCGCAAGTACTCATTGCCATTCTCCACTCGGCTTTCTTCTGTTGTAAGTGGATTCATTTTTTAGAGCAACTTTTGATGGTTTCGTAATTACCATTTCATACTCCCTGATCCATTGCTAGCAAAAATAGAGTATATTGTAAGTACATCATGACCAAGAGTGCTCCAATTTTTCATTGGCGTACTTGCTAACAATTGGTGCTTAATTAATTACAATCTTGCATGATGATCTTTCCTGTATGTGGTTTGAAATTTACCAAAACCCATCTAGAATTTTTTTGTGGTGAATCGGAACATGGTGATTCGAGCAGTCCCAGAGACCTGAAGTTGTTTACATTTGGCCAGACGATCTATGTTCTGGGTGCGTTTTTCAGAAATATACCACTACTCCAATTTCTTAGAAACAATTACCAGTAGGAGTTTTCATTGGTGGTTGCATTCACTAAATTTCGGTGTCGTCTCTCACAGTTTTTGGGTGTGTTTACTGGTGGTTGCATTGTTATCTTTGCGTTTGTTATGCTGGTATCTGGTATCTGGTGTTTATGGCTATCGCTTTAGTATCAATTTCAGTTCGGTTTGTTATAGTTTGTAATAGGAGGAGATCATGATTTCTTTGGAGGGGGCGGCCCCAATTTCCTAAGAAACAAAAAGGTAGTGTTTGTAAGAGGAACTGAAACAAGCGAAATGTGATTGTTCCATTATAGTAAATAACAACGCATGCCTACATTTTGGTTGGAGCAAGAAACAGGAATCTAATGTTTTGCCAGCCATGCATGTGTAATAACGACGCATGCGAGTACTGCTGAATATACGATCCATAAATCAGAAGTGCACATGGTACAAAGTACAACAACCTCATGTATCTCCTCAACGGGAGAGAAGTAACAACCAAACATCGATACAATAGTGTGACCGGCCATGCAGAACTGGCTCGACATACATACTCCTCTCTGTCTCACATGAACAGCATTTATTCGTATATATATGTGTGTGTGTGTGTGTGTGTGTGACCCGAACATAGTTAGTGTCGATGGATGGCACTATAGGCGGCGACCATGGTGGCCAGTGGTTGATCAGCGAATCTTAGAGCAGTCCACGGATGAGCTAATGGCGTAGGGGATGCTGACGCCGCACTTGGAGGGGATGCCAGCGGCCTTTCCAGCGTTGAGCCCACCAGCAGCACTCTTAATGCACTTGCACGCCGCTTGCTTGTCAGCGGTGCTCCGCGCTGCGCCGGCCAGACTCCTGACACCACTGCAGCAGGCCGCAGGTGGGCTGGAGCCGCTGCCGCGTGCATAGGAGATGCAGGGGCTCAAGGCAGAGCTCACCTGGCCACAGGAGATTGCAGCGTCTGTGGCTGTGAGGACCATTGCTGCCACGAGGGTGAACAACACGAGTTGAGCAGCTGCAGCACGGGCCATCTTGATCAAGCTAGCAATAGTAGTAGTGCTGAGCTCAGATGTAGATGATGAGATGGATGGACTTGCTAAGTGGTTGTACTTGTGAGGAGCTCTGTAGGGGATGCATGAGCTTAAATAGGGATTCTGGCAAATATGGGATCCCATTCGTAATAACTGTACACAAGTATTGCGTCCAGATGGACCAATTGGGTTGATGCACGCGAGCAAATACATAAATTTAGGTTGTTGTTTGATGTTGGAATCCATCGATGGTCGTTAATGCATTTTGCTGGATGTTGAGTTGGGCCCCATGGATGGACCTAGCGTGTGCACAGCAGATTAATGACGGGACTAAGAGGTTTACCTAATCTCAGTCTCTCGTGGAGTAGTGTAGTTGAGTGCATTGATGACAGTGAGCTCGAACCATGAACTACATAAATCTGACGGTGCATGTGATCTTATAGGGCTCTAGTTAAATGACTTTACTCATTCTGTCTCAAATGTTAAATTCGACAATGTGCCAATGTCACGGTTTGATACTCATCGATGTGGTCTTCAAACGTATATTTTGAATATCGATTTAGTTTCTATGAAATACTCTCTTGTCCCACAATATAAGATCGTTTCTCAAGCTAACATAGCTTGAAAAACGATTTTATACTATGGGACGGAGGGGGGTGTCTTTCAAGTAAATAGCAACGTATTATATATGTCAATTTGACTAAGTAAAACATCAACTACATTTGGCAAACGGCCTTGGCGAACAGATCCTGATAGCTCAGTGGTGAGGCGAATACGGGTGGATTGTGCCACTACCATAAGGCCTATGGTTTCTCGAACCACATGTGTCATGCCTCAACATGGCAATGGGTACCCGCAACCCGCAAACCCGACGGGTAAAAACCCTATTAGGGTAAGGGTTTGAGAAAATATATACCCATGGGTATATAAATGGGAAGAAATTGTACCGAGTGGGTAAGGCGGGTACAGGATGGGAAGGCCATACCCATACCCGAGTACCGGCATATCCGCATACGGGAAGAAAACCGCCAACCTCGACCCAAAATCCTCTCCCCTTAACCACGTGCATGATGTTGTTTAAATGTGTTGATCTTGTTTTGTGAACTCATAATTTTGTCTTTGATTTTGTTGATCTTATTATATAGTCGCCTTCACTTGATCATTTTCTATGTAGGAATTGTACAAGTAGCTTGAATGAAAGAATATTAGAGAAAAATGTGTCCCTCTTGTTTGTCTTGTAATTGAAAAAAGAAGATAGAAAATATGTCAATGTTTCTCTAAGAAGTTCACTTAGAGGCTACTCATCCATGATTGTAATTGGAAATTGTTTGGTGCCATCTAGTTCAAGCTTATTGTTATCTACTTCTAAAAAATAATACCATTTTTTATTCCATCGCACGTGGTATATATGTGCTGAAATACTAAAATGTGGTATATATGTGTTGATTTTGTGTGTACATATATACTAAAACTCATGCCAATATGGATGGAGTTTGAGAGGTGTAACACAGAAGACTCATCTCATTATGTGCCACTGATGTAGGATCTCAATCTATTATACGATGCCACCATGGAAAGAGGTCCAGAGGGTGCACGCATGGGATGTAAAATAGCACAATTTGGAAACAAAAAGGTAATGAATAAAAAAGGGATTTCTATTTTCTATTCCTATGACCTCGGTTGCTTAGTACTCCTCAGTTTTGCCCCACACAACTAACATCCCTCACTTTTCTCCTCCTCGCCCGACACTCAAAAATGCCGAACCGAGCGTTTCTGTCCGGTCAACATAGTTGACCGTTACCTGGCGCATATAGTGATGCATGGAGCACCCGGGAGCCACCTGTCAGCATATTTATTAGGGAAAAATAGTGGAATATAATGATGGTCGGGCATCCCAGGACCCACATGTCAGTGTCTGGTTTATTTGGAAAATTAAGGGTGGAACATAGTGCCACCCGTGGGGGTCGAACATATAATCAGTGACCCTGGAAAGAAAAACGTGGCAGTGTAAAACACATCGGATTCGGAGATTCAGAAAGTCTTAAAAAGCACGAGTTTTTAACAGGGGCGACATAAGATGGCCAGCCGGCGTCGACAGAGGCTAGTTGTCTTCATGGAACGAAAGGATGATGGTGCCATCATCGTCGTTGTTGTGGTCTTCATTGTCAAAGGAGAATAGGACGACGACATAGAGTGGCCGCCCTCTTCTGCTCTACTCTTAAGCTGCCGCCACTTCTTCAGCCGCCCGACGCCTAACAACCTCTGCCTGCGATGTGGACAGAGACGCGGCTAGCACCACCTGGTTGAGCTGCTGATGCGCCGAGCACAGGGCCTCCTCGGCCTGGGTAGTGAGCACGACAACATCATATGCAGGAGTCATCACATCTTCCTCTACCTCGTCTTCCACACTGTGGACATCGAGGTGCTACTGCATCGCCTCGAAGGCCACCTCCTTGGCGCCTTCCTCCTCAGCCTCCCAGCGATTACGAGACAGCTCGGACAATGCCTGCACGAGCTCGGAGTTCTTGGTGTAGGAGGCCAAGCCCAGCGAGCCCACGCTGGAGTTGGGGCTGGTGCCAGTCTTGGAGCCCTTGCCGGAGTTGGAGCCCGCTACCGCTGGTACCGGGCACCGGCGCCCTGGGGCAATGACCTCCTGTGGAGAACCTTGCGGTCAGAAGCTGCCTTACCATGGCGGCTGTACTAGGTTTGGATTGGATTTCACAACCCGTGGAAGCAATGGAGTGAAGTATCGGTGGAACGATTCCGAACACCGGTATTTAATCAGTGGAGTACCAGGAAGGGGATGCAAGTGGTGGCGGTTGATTGTTTTCACGACATCTAGAATTGGCGGGAATGCACGGTGGCGGGAAGGAGCGGTGGAGGCGGTGGCCGTGGTAATGGAGCACCTCCGCATGGCTCTCCCCTCTTGGTGGCATTCGTACGGGCGGCGGCACAGCAGAGAGAGCTGCAAATTTTGCAAAAGACCCCTTGTTGACCAAACAATATATAACTAGAGCACAAATAGTAGGTAGACCCCCTGGTTATGAATGTGGCCCATTCATTTTTTATCCAAAGTAGACCACATACGATACACAATGCCTCAATTTCATGAATTTTCTTGTTTATTTCTATATTTCATCCATTTAGTGAATTTCTAGAGATTTATCAGGACTTGCTCAAATTTGAACTACAAGTGTGATTTTTGTTGGTCCTGAAAATTAGAAAAAAATCATTTTATGCTTATAATTGGTAGTGTAGGCACTGGGCACAACCAAAGTTGAAATTCCCAAGCATTTGCTAGGAATGGTCAACCTTGCAAGTTTGACCATATTTTGGAAAAAAATCAAAGAAAATAAAAAAACCTAAAAAATTTAAAACCTTTTGCATTGAGTGATCTTATGTGAACATGTTAGTAGGAAATATAATAAACTTGTAATACACAAGTTTAAAAATTGGGTCGATGTATATGTTGCACTTTTTTGGACTACTTGCATACGTGTTGCACCATTTTGGACTACATATGTACATGTTGCAATTTTTTTGATAAGCTCTGCAAGTGCATGATACTCTCATTCTATGTTGACCTATTTTTGGTTATTTTTGCATGTTGCACCTTTTTAAGTAAGTGTTGCATGTGGCTACTTTTAGAAAAGTTTGCATGATGCATTGTGCTTGAACATGCAAAAGCCACTCAACGTAGGTATTCCTAAAGGTAGCATACACCAACTTTGTAAACACATTCAAACATAAGTTGACGACATGATTAAGCTTAGCAAATCATAGTACAACAACTTCATATTTTTTCAGTTTACACTAGACATCCACATATTGGATATTTGGCACTAGCGAGAAGGGGGTTGGAGACGCTTAAGATGATGAGCCAGGAGGTGGTGGGACCATTGATAACTTTGCCCAAATTGAGCCGAGAGCTCATATGGCTCCACCACTATTGGGACAGTCTTGCAACCCGGCTTGGAC
The DNA here is from genome assembly GCF_018294505.1 of Triticum aestivum. Classification (NCBI taxonomy): domain Eukaryota; kingdom Viridiplantae; phylum Streptophyta; class Magnoliopsida; order Poales; family Poaceae; genus Triticum; species Triticum aestivum. Next base: position 119,984 of record NW_025226161.1, on the reverse strand, counting down.
TCTAAGTAGGGCCGCTACAGATCCTCCCCGACACCAGCCTCCATCAACTCCTGGCCATTCATCTCCTCATCCACTGGAATGGTCAGGTTCATGTCTGCCGACGAAGGATGAGCGATGATCTTCATATCACCAGATAGCACACCTCTTCTGCAACCTCGTTCTGGATGATGATCTCCAAACCCCCTGGTATTTGTCGTCTTCCACATCCTCCTCCCACTCCTCGTCGGAATCCTCCCGCTTCTCCTTCTCCTCGTCAGAATCCTCTTCCTTCTCCTCCTCTTCGGAATCCTCTTGCTCCTCCTCCTCCTCGTTACAAATCTCTCGCTCCTCCTCACCAGGATTCTCCTCCCCCTCCTTATCGTTTGCATCCTCCTCTTATGTTTCCTCGTCAACGATGTCAATAATACGCAAATTTACCGACCCTTCCGGCTCTGGATTCCACGACGATAGGCAGGAGCAATACTCGAACCATCGCACTCGTTGTTAAGGATCCGGTGACCCCATCGCTTCTTCCATTGCCTAGAGGATAATCTCCATTGAGATTGCGCCATTGTTTTCATGAACCATCCGCTTCAGTTCATCCGATGTTACTTCCAAGTTTAGGCCCAGCGAGTGCAACTCGAGAGCTTTCTCGCTCAGAAACCAGGAGCATATTTCCACGCACTTGCCAGCAACTGCTCGTCTCCGGCTCAAAATTCTTCCATTACCCTCTTCCATCTAACTAGATCTAGCTATGTAGCAAAGACGAATTTTGCAAATCAAATTATTAAAAACGAACTCGATTGTAAGGGTCAAAATTACCACATAATCTAAAGTGGGCTCCTATGAACGGATCCTAATTTCTAGTTTTCTTCTTCTTTCAAACTAGCTGCCACTATAAAAAATGCAACCTTAAAAAATCTTGCATAATGTTTGCAAACTGGTGCAGCTCAATGAACAACAATTCAATTGCTCAATCGCCCATTCAATCGAATGATCCAAATTGCTATGGTTTCTATTAGAAACGTACATGTCGACCAATTATATCGGATGGTTCCTGCAGGCTGCGACGTATCACTAGGTTGCTTCGCTATCGGAGCTCAGGCGGACGGTCAGAGTGGGTAGCGGGGCTGCTAGGGCACAGCGGCGCCGGACTGCTGATGACCCACAAGTATATGGGATCTATGGTAGTCCTTTGGATAAGTAAGAGTGTCGAACCCAACGAGGAGCAGAAGGAAATGACAAGTGGTTTTCAGCAAGGTATTCTTTGCAAGCACTGAAATTATCGGTAACAGATAGTTTTGTGATAAGATAAATCGTAACGGTTAACAAGTAAATGAAGTAACTAAGGTGCAGCAAGGTGGCCCAATTCTTTTTGTAGCAAAGGACAAGCCTGAACAAACTCCCGAGGACACATGGGAATTGTCGTCAAGTTAGTTTTCATCATGCTCATATGATTCACGTTCGTTACTTTGATAATTTGATATGTGGGTGGACCGGTGCTTGGGTGCCGCCCTTCCTCGGACAAGCCTCCAACTTATGATTAACCCCTCTCGCAAGCATCCACAACTACGAAAGAAGTATTAAGGTAAACCTAACCATAGCATGAAACATATGGATCCAAATCAGCCCCTTACGAAGCAACGCATAAACTAGGGTTTAAACTTCTGTCACTCTAGCAACCCATCATCTACTAATTACTTACCAATGCTTTCCCCTAGGCCTAAGTAATGGTGAAGTGTCATGTGGTCGACGTTCACGTAACACCACTAGAGGAGAGACAACATACATCTCACCCAATATAGAGACAAAATATCGAACGAATACCAAATTCACATGATTACTTATAACGAGACTTCTCGCATGTCCTCAGGAACAAACGTAACTAACCACAACGCATAATCATAATCAAGATCACAGGAGTATTAATTATCATTAAGGATCTAAAAATATAATCTTCCCCCGGATAAACCAACTAGCATCAACTACAAGGAGTAATCTACACTACTAGCAACCCATAGGTACCAATCTGAGGTTTTGGGACCAAGATCGAATACAAGAGATGAACTAGGGTTTGAGAGGAGATGGTTCTGTTGAAGATGTTGAAGGAGATTGACCCTCCCTCGATGAGAGGATCGATGGTGATGACGATGGCGATGATTTCCCCCTCCCGGAGGTATGTTTCCCCGACAGAACAGCTCCGCCGGAGCCGTAGATTGGTTCTGCGCAGGTTCCGCCTCGAGACGGCGGTGCTTCGTCCCGAAAACTTCTTGATTTTTTCTAGGGTGAAAGACACCTCATAGCCAAAGATTGGCAGCGGAGGCCTACCAGGGGGCCCACAAGGTAGAGGGCGGGCCCAGGGGGTAGGGGGTAGGGCGCGCCCTCCACCCTTGTGGCTGGCAGGTGGCCCCCCTCTGGTTCTTTTTTCACCCAATATTTTATATATATTCCAAAAACATGCTCCGTGAAGTTTCAGGACTTTTGGAGTTGTGCAGAATAGGTCTCTAATGTTTGCTCCTTTTCCAGTTCAGAATTCCAGTTGCCGACATTCCCCCTCTTCATGTAAACCTTGTAAAATAAGAGAGAATAAGCATAAGTATTGTGATATCATGTGTAATAACAGCCCATAATGCAATAAATATCAATTTAAAAGAATGATGCAGAATGTACGTATCAACTCCCCCAAGCATAGACCTCGCTTGTCCTCAAGCAAAAGCCGATATCGATAAATATGTCCACATGTTTAGAGATAGAGGTGTCGATAAAAAATAAAATATGGACATGAGGGCATCATGATCATCTTTAGAACAGCAACATATATTGTCATATAATTTCTTATGCTAAACTAATAATTCGTTCACAAGGTAAAGTATGAATCAGAAACTTTACTGAAAACTAACAAACTATGATCTTAGTCATTGAAACACTTTCAATTTATCATAACGTCGGAAAGAGTCAATTAGAGAGCTTTTCAGCAAGTCCACGTACTCAACTATCATTTAATCTTTCGCAATTGCTAACACTCACGTGATACTTATGGGATCAAAGTTTCTATCGGACACAGAGAAAGATAGGAGCTTATAGTTTCGCCTCCCAACCTTTTACCTCAAGGGTAATGCCAACAATAATATTTTATGAAAACCTACGTCCGAGTGGATATATATGTCGGGAGCTCTCCAACACATAGAGCTTGCCAAAGGAAAAAGTATAAAAGGAGAGGTGATGATCACCTTGACTCTTGTATAATAGTAGAAGATAAAAGTAAAAGATAGGCCCTTCGCAGAGGGAAGCAGATGTTCTCATGCGCTTTTATTGTTGGATGCACAAAATCTTAATGCAAAATAACGTCACTTTATATTGCCACTCGTGATAAAAGACCTTTATTATGCAGTCCGTCACTTTTATTTCTTCCTTATCACAAGTTCATATAAAGCTTGTTTTATTCACACTAATAGATCATACATATTTAGAGAGATCAATTTTTATTGCTTGCACCGATGACAACTTACTTGAAGGATCTTACTCAATCCATAGGTAGGTATGGTGGACTCTCATGGCAAAACTGGGTTTAGGGATGTTTGTAAGCACAAGTAGTATCTCTACTGCTTGGTGCAAAGAATTTGGCTAGCATGAGAGGGAAAGGCAAGCTCAACATGTTGGATGATCCAAAACAATATAACTTCTATTCGGATGTAAGAAAACAAAACTCATTATTTTGTCTTTCTTGTCCAACATCAGCCTTTTAGCATGTCATATTTTAATGAGTGCTCACAATTACAAAAGATGTCCAAGATAGTGTATTTATATGTGAGGCCTCTCTTTCTTTATTACTTCCTATTAATTGCAACAATGACCAAAACTATGTTTGTCAACTCTCAATAACTTTTATTCATCACACTCTTTATATGTGAAGTCATTACTCTCCATAAGATCAATATATGATCTTTTTATTTCTTTTTATTCTTTCTTATTTAAATCCCTCAAGATCATAACAAGAAAGCAAAGCCCTTATCTCAAAACTACTCTTTATTATATAACTCACGGACTCGATTACATAGATGGGGATCATAAGGCAAAACTCAAAGCTAGATAAAACTAAAAACTTTATTCTACTAGATCAAGATATAACCAAAAGGATCGAACTAAGAAAAACGATAAAGATAAAGATGTGATAGTGATACAATACCGGGGCACTCCCCCAAGCTTGGCAGTCCAAGGGGGAGTGCCCATACCCATGTAATTAGATCTCTTTCTTCATAGGTGATGATGAAGGAGTTGTTGCATTTCTCTTCTCTAGCTTTCGTCTGAGGCTAAAATTTTCCTCCCTTAGATCCTCATTCTCAAGCTCGAGTTTCATTATCTTTTTGCATGATGCCGCCTTGCTGTCCTGCGAAAAACATGGTGGGATAGATTGAACCTTAGGGAAGCTTGACTTCTTGAACTCCACATGCATATCGCCAGGTTGTGGTAGTGGATCGTCCTCTTCATCGGAGCTTGTCTCCTCCTTCCCCTTTGGGTCATAGTCTTCTTCTTCCTCCGTGGTCCAGCCATAATCTTCCACATCCCCAAATGCTTTTGGGTTTGTGATGTGATCATACATGTAGCTCACTCCCTTCGAGTCTTGGGATGATATCTTGCTTCAAATCTGCTGCAGGAACAACTCAAAACGAAAACAGAGGAATTTGTTGTGGTACGGTGGTCAAAACGTTCGGGAGATTATATAATGAATTTTTACCGACCATAAGAAGTATTCTGCAAGAAAACGGAGTCCGGAGGGCACACGAGGCAGCTACAAGGTCGGGGGGGAGCCCAGGGGGGTAGGGCGCGCCCTCCACCCTTGTGGTGGCCTCATGTCCCTTTCGGACTACTTTTAATTTTCCATTTTTTTAATATTCCAAAACAAAGAGATCTTATTATTGGAAACGTTTTGGAGTCGGTTTACTTATCGTACCACATACCTATTCCTTTTCGGAGTCTGAAACATTCTGGAAAGTGTCCCTTATGTACTCCTCCGGGGTTACGGTATCAATTATATTGGTCTCAACATTTACGCGAGTACCTGAGATATAATGTTTGAGTCTTTGACCGTTTACCACTTTCGGATTTTTGCCTTCGGCGTTATTACTTTTTATGGCACCGGAACGATAAACCTCCTCGATGATGTAAGGGCCTTCCCATTTAGAGAGAAGCTTTCCTGCAAAAAATCTTAAACGAGAGTTGTATAGCAAAACATAACCACCTAAATTAAACTCACGCTTTTGTATCCTTTTGTCATGCCATCTTTTAACTTTTTCTTTAAACAACTTGGCATTCTCATAGCCTTGGGTTCTCCATTCATCAAGTGAGATAATATCAAATAACCTCTTCTCACCGGCAAGTTTGAAATCATAATTAAGCTCTTTAAAAGCCCAATATGCCTTATGTTCTAGGACAAGAGGTAAGTGACATGCTTTCCCGTAAACCATTTTATACGGAGACATACCCATATGATTCTTATAAGAAGTTCTATAAGCGCATAAAGCATCATCAAGTTTCTTAGACCAATTCTTCCTAGATCTATTAACAGTCTTTTGAAAAATTAATTTAATTTCTCTATTGCTCAATACTACTTGACCACTGGACTGAGGATGGTATGGAGATGCAATTCTATGATTAACACCATATTTAGAAAGCATTTTACGGAAAGCACCATGAATAAAATGTGAACCACCATCAGTCATTAAATATCTAGGGACTCCAAACCTCGGAAAAATAACTTGTTTAAGCATCTTAATAGAAGTGTTATGATCAGCACTACTAGTTGGAATAGCTTCTACCCACTTAGTAACGTAATCAACAACAACTAAAATAGAGGAAGGAAAAGGTCCCATATAATCAAAGCCCCAAACATCAAATGGTTGAACAACAACTGAATAATTCATAGGCATTTCCTGAAGTCTACTAATATTACCAATTCTTTGACATTGATCACAAGACAAGACAAACTTATGATCATATTTAAAGAGAGTGGGCCAATAGAAACCGGATTGCAATACCTTATGTGTAGTTGTATCTCCAGCGTGGTGTCCTCCATAAGACTCGGAGTGGCGCTTGCGTAGGATCTGTTCCTGTTCATGCTCAGGTACACAACATCTAATAACACCATCTACTCCTTATTTATAAAGGCGTGGGTCATCCCAAAAGTAATGTCTTAAATCATAGAAAAACTTGTTCTTTTGCTGGTATGTCAAACTAGGTGGAATAAATGTAGCAACAATGTAATTAGCATAATCAGCATACCATTGAGTATTATGAAAGGCATTTCTGACATTTAGTTGTTCATCAAGAAAGCTACCATCAATAGGCAGTGGGTCATCAAGAACATTTTCTAACCTAGACAAGTTGTCTGCAACGGGGTTCTCAGCTCCCTTTCTATGAATAATATGCAAATCAAATTCTTGTACCAAGAGAACCCATCTAATAAGTCTAGGTTTAGCATATTTATTTTCCATAAGGTATTTAATAGCAGCATGATCAGTGTGAACTGTTACTTTGGAATCAACAATATAAGGTCTGAATTCACATGCAAATGAGTAAATTGCATAGAAGTACCACAATTGGGGCATTGGAAGCATATTCGTACCAAGATTGGTAATTTTTACGTGTCAGTACCAACTTTGAGGCGAGGCATTGCAAAAGAGGCTAAAACAGCTGTTTATACGTATTGACACGGAAACTGACCGGTTGGGCCCGCCTGTCAGGTGCTGACGTGGCATGTTTTTTGCAGAAAACTCCCTTGCTTTGTGCGTAATCCTATAAATGCTCAATTATTTCGGGAAAAAAGGCTCAAATGAGAGGTTTTCTTTCGTTCGTAATTTCCACCACCGATTAGGACTCGTTTGAAAATTTGAGTCGGTTTGAACAAATAAATAAAACAAACCCAAAATTTAATCCCGCGCAGGATTCCAACCGCCAACCTGCGGCTCTGCAGCGCCGCGCGCTAGCCACCACGCCACAGCAGCGCTAGCGATGTACGACAGGCTAAATATCTTTTATACTAGCCCGAAGACGTTGGGCCGGCGGTTGGCCCAGCGAGGCTGCGCGCTGGGTTACTGTTTTTTAATCATGATATTAATACATATTTTTTTTGCGATTACATATTAGTATTATTAAGTGTCAAGCACCAGACTAGAACACAGCCATGGCTCAAATTTAATGTGTCTGTTGAGGATATTATTATTTATCCTAATTACTATGTGTCCTAACTATATTATTCAAATACACAACTTAAAAAAATGCCCAACACACAGATTTTCATTTGAGTTACTTGCATATTGATTGTATTTTTTTAAATGCACTGTTACTTAAAAAGTTGACAACATGTACTAAAAATAAATGTGTAATCATAATAAATTTTAGAAATGCATTGAAACTGTTCAACTTTTATTTAAAAAATCGACGTTTCTCTTGAAATGCAAGAATGATTTACATAATAAGTTTTTACCACATGCTTAACATTTCTTGAAATACAAATAATTCACCATGTATTAAGAAAATGCTCACCGCGCATTATGCATAATTTCACCATATACTAAAACCCGTCATAAAAAATACTGTATTCAGTAAATATGTTAAAGATCCAGGAGAAAAACCAACTAGTGAATGAAAAAATAAGAAAGAAAAAGCAAGGAAGGAAAACCTAAAAATAAGCCAAAACTAGAAACAAAAATATAAAGCATAATAAGTAAGAAAAATGAAACATAAAGAAATCTGGGCAACGAATGAGCCCCAACACGCGCCAGGTAATTGCGAAACGAAAAAAATTGCAGGCCTCCGTGGGCCGGCCCAGCGTTCTTGAGCTAGTATAAAAAGTTCTACGCCTCCTGTACATCGCGAGCGCTGCCGTGGCGAAGTGGCTAGCATGCGGCGCTGCTGAACCGCAAGTCGGCGGTTCGAATCTTGGGCGGGATTCAATTTTGGTTTGTTTTATTTATTTGTTCAAACCGTCTCAAATTTTCAAACGAGTCCAAGTCGCTGGTGGAAATTACGAATGGGAGAAAACCCCTCTCATTTGAGCCTTTTCCCCGAAATAATTGGGCATTTATGGGATTACGCACAAAGCAAGGGAGTTTTCTGCAAAAAACATGCCACGTCAGCACCTGACAGGCGGGCCCAACCGGTCAGTTTCCGTGTCAATACGTATAAACAACTGTTTTAGCCTCTTTTGCAACGCCTTGCCCCAAAGTTGGTACTGACACGTAAAAATTACCAATTTTGGTACCAATCTGCTTCCAATGCCCCAATTGTGGTACTTCTATGCAATTTACTCCATGCAAATACAACTGCTAAAAATTCTTTTTCAGTGGTAGCATAATTTCTCTGGGCACTATCTAGAGTTTTACTAGCATAGTGAATAACATTTAACTTCTTATCAACTCTTTGTCCTAGAACAACACCAACAACATAATCACTAGCATCACACATAATTTCAGAGGGTAAATTCCAATCAGGTGGCTAAACAATAGGTGTAGTAATCAAAGCTTTCTTAAGTATCTCAAATGCTTCTACACAATCATCATAAAAAACAAAACGAACATCTTTTTGAAAGAGATTAGTGAGAGGCCTAGGAATTTTGGAGAAGTCTTTAATAAACCTCCTATAGAAACCAACATGGCCAAGGAAGCTTCTTATACCTTTGATATCTTTAGGACACGACATCTTTTCAATAGCATCTACTTTAGCTTTATCAACTTCAATACCCCTTTCATAAATTTTATGCCCCAAGACAATACCTTCATTAACCATAAAGTGGCACTTCTCCCAGTTCAAGAGAAAATTAGTTTCTTCACATCTCTGCAAAACTCGATCAAGGTTGCTTAAGCAATCATCAAAAGAAGTTCCGTAAACGGAGAAATCATCCATGAAAACCTCAACAATCTTTTCACAAAAATCAGAGAATATAGCAGTCATACATCTTTTCAAGGTAGCAGGTGCATTGCATAAACCAAAGGGCATACATCTATAAGCAAAGGTACCGAAAGGGCAAGTAAAAGTGGTTTTCTCTTGATCCTCTTTTGACACAGGTATTTGAGATAAAACAGAATAACCATCTAGAAAGAAAAAATGTGTATGCTTGTATAATCTTTCTAACATTTGAGCAATAAAAGGTAGAGGGTAATGATCTTTTCTAGTAGCTTTATTTAATTTGCGGAAGTCAATTACCATTCTATAACCTGTAACAATTCTTTGAGAAATCAATTCTATAACCTGTAACCTCCTTTCTTAGGGACACAATGGACATGGCTTACCCATTGACTATCAGCAATAGAATAAATTATACCTGCCTCCAGAAGCTTTAGTATATCATTTCTTACCACTTCTTTCATCTACGGATTTAACCGTCCTTGATGATCAACAACTGGTTTAACATCTTTCTCTAATTTAGTTTTGTGCTGACATAGAGTGGGACTAATGCCCTTAACATCATCAAGAGTATATCCAATAGTGGCACGGTGCTTCTTCAGAGTTTTCAATTATTTCTTTTCTTCATGCTCTGAAAGGTTAGCACTAATAATAACATGATATATCTGTTGGAAATATGCCCTAGAGGCAATAATAAAATGGTTATTATTATATTTCCTTGTTCATGATAATTGTCTATTGTTCATGCTATAATTGTGTTATCCGGAAATCGTAATACATGTGTGAATACATAGACCACAACGTGTCCCTAGTAAGCCTCTAGTTGACTAGCTCGTTGATCAACAGATAGTCATGGTTTCCTGACTATGGACATTGGATGTCATTGATAATGGGATCACATCATTAGGAGAATGATGTGATGGACAAGACCCAATCCTAAGCATAGCACAAAGATCGTGTAGTTCGTTTGCTAAAGCTTTTCCAATTGTCAAGTATCATTTCCTTAGACCATGAGATTGTGCAACTCCCGGATACCGTAGGAGTGCTTTGGGTGTGCCAAACGTCACAACGTAACTGGGTGGCTATAAAGGTGCACTACGGGTATCTTCGAGAGTGTCTGTTGGGTTGGCACGAATCGAGACTGGGATTTGTCACTCCGTTTGACGGAGAGGTATCTCTGGGCCCACTCGGTAATGCATCATCATAATGAGCTCAAAGTGACCAAGTGGTTGGTCATGGGATCATGCATTATGGTACGAGTAAAGTGACTTGCCGGTAACGAGATTGAACGAGGTATTGGGATACCGACGATCGAATCCCGGGCAAGTAATGTACCGATTGACAAAGGGAATTGTATACGGGATTGATTGAATCCTCGACATCGTGGTTCATCCGATGAGATCATCGTGGAACATGTGGGAGCCAACATGGGTATCCAGATCCCGCTGTTGGTTATTGACCGGAGAGTCGTCTCGGTCATGTCTGCATGTCTCCCGAACCCGTAGGGTCTACACACTTAAGGTTCGGTGACGCTAGGGTTGTAGAGATATTAGTATGTGGTAACCCGAAAGTTGTTCGGAGTCCCGGATGAGATCCCGGACGTCACGAGGAGTTTCGGAATGGTCCGGAGGTGAAGAATTATATATAGGAAGTCCAGTTTCGGCCACCGGGAAAGTTTCGGGGGTTACCGGTATTGTACCGGGACCACCGGAAGGGTCCCGGGGGTCCACCGGGTGGGGCCACCTATCCCGGAGGGCCCCATGGGCTGAAGTGAAAGGGGAACCAGCCCCTGGTGGCTGGTGCGCCCCCCTTGGGCCTCCCCCTGCGCCTAGGGTTGGAAACCCTAGGGGTGGGGGCGCCCCCCACTTGGCTTGGGGGGGGGGGGAAGCCACCCCCTTGGCCGCCGCCCCCCTTCGAGATTGCATCTCCCAGTGCCGGAGCCCCCCCAGGAGGCCTATATATAAGAGGGGGGAGGGAGGGCAGCCGCACCACAGCCCCTGGTGCCTCCCTCTCCCTCCCGTGACACCTCTCCCTCCCGCTTGCGCTTGGCGAAGCCCTGCCGGGATCCCCGCTACTTCCACCACCACGCCGTCGTGCTGCTGGATCTCCATCAACCTCTCCTTCCCCCTTGTTGGATCAAGAAGGAGGAGACGTCGCTGCTCCGTACGTGTGTTGAACGCGGAGGTGCCGTCCGTTCGGCGCTCGGTCATCGGTGATTTGGATCACGACGAGTACGACTCCATCAACCCCGTTCACTTGAACGCTTCCGCTCGCCATCTACAAGGTTATGTAGATGCACTCCTCTCTCTCGTTGCTAGATGACTCCATAGATTGATCTTGGTGATGCGTAGAAAATTTTAAATTTCTGCTACGATCTCCGACAATATCTTCTTTTCATGCTCCGTGAAGTTTCAAGACTTTTGAAGTTGTGCAGAATAGGTCTCTAATATTTGCTCATTTTCCAGTTCAGAATTCCAGCTGCCGGCATTCCCCCTCTTCATGTAAACCTTGTAAAATAAGAAAGAATAGGCATAAGTATTGTGATATAATGTCTAATAACAGCCATAATGCAACAAATATCTATATAAAAGCATGATGCATAATGCACGTATCAACTGCTATGGAATGGCCGGAACGGTTGCTTGCTCGGGGTCGGGCTATTTTAGGCCAAAGAAAGTGAAGCTCACCCAGTCCATGTCCCACTCGTCCTACGCGACCACGGCCATGGCCCACCTTCCATACGCGGCACGCATGTCCAAAGAACTGCCTCATCAGTAACTGAGTGGTAATGGTCAACTGCTTTGACCCGACGAGAAAGCTCCGTTTGGGCTTTTGTGAGAACGAGGTGAGTGGTGCAGGGGAAAAGTGACGAAAGTTAGATGATATGGGCAAAACTGAGCACAACTAAGCAACCAGAGGCACAGGGAATAGAAATCCGAAAAAAATATGGACAAAAAACAAAAACATGATACTATGTTTTTTTTATAATTAGATTCACAAAGACACGTACTCACAATGACCAACTATGGAGTAGTTGAGTGCATTGATGATGGTGAGATCGACAAGTGAAATATGGGTGCATGTGGTACTGGTCATGTTGGGCTTCGGAGCAACTACCTTGCCTTACTTTTTCCCCATGCCACATTTTAAAAATTCATTGATGCCATATTCAGATCTACATTTTGACTGTTCATTTAATTTATATGAAGACATGCCTTTCGGGTAAATAGCCAGCCATTACGTACATAGCACTAAGTAAAGTATAAACTATATTTCTAAAGTGGCTTGGCCGCTTTGGTGCTCCCGGATCCGATAGCGGAACGCCCAAGCGGAATATGTGTGTGCCATGCTGCTGTTATTTGGACTCTCTACTGTGATACACATCCAACCCTTTTTTAACCGTACCAGTGATACATGGAGTCATCTGTGAGCTATGATTTTTTTTCGCCACACATACAGCACCAATAATATTGAACCACCGGAATCCTATTTCTAATGATCGCGCCATACTATTGTAGCACCTGATGCAAAAAAATCAATAATACAAAAGCTATACTAGTCACGCCCATGTTATCACATCGAGCTCGTCAAATTGTATGGAAGCACCGTCCAAACATGGACCAAATTAATGTGTCATAATGTAGATATGTATAGTAGCGTTGGAATCATTAATGCGGCAACGCCAACCTCTGCTGCGAATGTCTTAAAAATGTGTCATTTTCCTTCTCCGGGCTCTCTTCTCATACACACTTCCCACCTTGTATGCTGCAAGAAATCGGGATACCCTACACCAACTTTGTATTCTTCAATATACTAGTACGACATATTGAAATCTAATAGGAGTGCCAAGAAGCATCTTTGTATACTTTCGATGCATAACGGTAGGAGGCATGGGAAAAATGGCAATATTAAGGGCACTGCAAATTTGTGGAAGTTAGTCTCCAGCCGCGCCCCCAACAGCCCCCAAGGCGTTTTTATAGCGCTGGCGCCCGAAAATCATCCCAGTCGCGTCTCAGGATCTCATTTAGCGCCGGTTTGGACCGAAATAACAGCCGGCGAACCCGAGCCGAACCCAAGCGCCCGGGGGTCGCCTGGGGACGCCGGCCGAAGCGAAAAGGGGCGCGGGGCCGCTCTGTCGGCGAGAGGAGACACTTTTCCCGCCGTTTCCCCCCGCTTTCCCCCCTCGACTTCCCTCCCATTCTCTATTCCTCCCGCCAATCTCTTCCTCCTCCCCTCCAGCCGGCCGCCATGCCGCCAAAGAAGTACGTGCCCCCCGCGCCGCGACGGATGCCACCACCCAGCCGAAGCAGAGGGCGCTGCCGTCCAAGCCCCCGGGCATGTCTAACGCCAACTGGAAGGCGGAAGTTTAGCGCCGGGAGGCTGTCACCACCGACCGAGAGAACAGGGCCAACGCCACGAAGACCCGGGACAGGGTGGCGCTCGCGGTTGCAGCCGTGGCGGAGCAGGACGATTGCGCGGCCGAACAAGCCGAGTCGGCTCGCGCGGGGATGATGAATCTACCCGGCGGCCATGGCCCATACGCGTCCTAGAGCCAGAAAGCGTCGGGTCTCCGGTCGGCTTCTCGTCATCGCCACAACCCTGGGGCTGCACGCCGTCGCCCGGCTATGCCGACGGCGACGCGCACGGTGGGTTCAACCCCAACATCAGCTTCCCACATGGCCACCCGACCCAGCGCACGCCCGCGCCCGACTTCGACGGCGTGCAGTACCCCCCGTACACCTACTCGCCACCGGCCTATGCCGCCTCCCCGACGCCACCTCTCCGCCGTGCCGTGCTGCTCTTCTCACAAGCCTCCTCATCGCATCTCGGCGACACCGACGCGACGGAGGCCGACATGGATGACATCATCATGACCGTCTCGGCCGCCGCCGTCGCCCCCCCCCCCCGGGTTCACTGCCCAAGATGATAGAGTGGACCTCAACGACGACATGGACGGCGAGCTCGACTACGGTAAGGAGGAGCTAGAGGAGGAGGAGGAGGGGGAGGATTCGGCGCCTGCTCCGGCGAGGAAAGAGAAGAAGAAGAAGAAGAGGTTGGCGGCCAGGACCGGCGAGCCGCACGTCAAGTGGGCGTCCAAGGAGGACGAGTGCCTCGCCGAAGCGTGGAAAGTCGTCTGCCTCGACTCGATCACCAGCACGAACCAGATCGTCGACACGTATTGGGAGCGCATCAAGGCCGAGTTCGACAAGCGCAAGCTCGTCGACCCCTACTTCAAAGGCGTCTACATCGACTGTTGTTCATCCAAACGGCGTGCAACATCGAGGGTCAGGTATGGCACGCCGGTCTCTGTCATTTCTTTTCGCCTTGTGCGCCATCGACTGTTGTTCCTCGACGCAGATGGTGCGGATGTTCGCCATGTATCGCCAGGACAGGAGCACCGACCAAGATTTCAAGTACCTCCACGTCTTCTCCCGGATCGAGAAGTGCGAGAAATGGGCTAAAGTCCGGCACACCCTCGCCAAGGGCAAGGATACGTACAAGCCGGACACGCCGACGCCAGGCGCAGCCGATGGGCGCCCGGACGGCAACAAAAGGGCCAAGTTGGCGAAACACACCGAGTCGGCCACCGCGCGTGTGCAAGAGTGCATCGAGCATTGCCACGGCGACTCCTAGGCCCGGGCCGCCCGGCAAGAAGAGAAAACCGAGGTGCGGTGGTCGGCGTTGATGGCAAACAGCGCCGTCAAGGTCGACCTGCTTCGGACCAACGTCGCCGCGAAGAACATGAACACCGACCTGGCTTTCCTGATGGGGGGCGCGGACATGCTCCGGAGCAACGACGAGCAGCTCAAGGCGTGGTACCTAGCGGAGCGTGGCCTCATCCTGAACCAGATGTCGTCGACCACGACGCCAACACCGACGCCAACGCCGCCGGCAAGCCCGAGTGATGATGCCTCGATGACGCCCAGCACAGAAGCCGCGCCGACACCGACTCCTCCGACGCCGGAGGGCGACACCGCTGTTTGATGCATCGATTACGCATCCGTCCTTTCTTTTGCACGCCGAACGTTTTATTTGATTGCCGAATAGTGGCAAGGTGATCGACGAACTGTGGCGCTGATTGATAATCCACAAGTATAGGGGATCTCAACTGTTTTTGAGGGTAGAGTATTCAACCCAAATTTATTGATTTGGCACAAGGGGAGCCAAATAATATTCTCAAGTATTAGCAGTTGAGTTGTCAAGTCAACCACACCTGTAAGATTTAATATCTGCAGCAAAATATTTAGTAGCAAAGTAGTATGGAAGTAGCGGTAACGGTGAAAAATGTAACAGTAGTAGTATTGTAGCAATTGTAACAGCAGCAACGGAAAAGTAACTAAGCTCGTAGGCATGTATTCGGAATATGTAACTAAGCTCGTAGGCATGTATTCCGAATATAGTCATACATGCTTATGGAAAAGAACTTGCATGACATCTTTTGTCCTACCCTCCCGTGGCAGCGGGGTCCTATTGGAAACTAAGGGATATTAAGACCTCCTTTTAATAGAGTACCAGACCAAAGCATTAAAACTTAGTGAATATACGAACTCCTCAAACTACGGTCATCACCGGTAAGTATCCCGATTATTTTCACTTCGGGGTTAACGGATCATAACACATAATAGGTGACTATAGACTTGCAAGATAGGATCAAGAACTCACATATATTCATGAAAACATAATAGGTTCAGATCTGAAATCATGGCACTCGGGCCCTAGTGACAAGCATTAAGCATAGCAAAGTCATAGCAACATCAATCTTAGAACATAATGGATACTAGCGATCAAACCCTATCAAAACTAACTCGATTACATGATAAACCTCATCCAACCCATCACCGTCCAGCAAGCCTACGATGGAATTACTGGCGCACGGCGGTGAGCATCATGAAATTGGTGATGGAGGAAGGTTAATGATGACGATGGCGACGGATTCCCCTCTCCGGAGCCTCGAACGGACTCCAGATCAGCCCTCCTGAGAGAGATTGGGGCTTGGAGGCGGCTCCGTATCGTAAAACGCGATGATTCCTTCTCTCTGGTTTTTTTCTCCCCGAACGTGAATATATAGAGTCAGAGTTGAGGTCGATGGAGCTCCAGGGGGCCCACGAGGCAGGGGGCGCGCCCCCACCCTCGTGGATAGGGTGTGGGCCCCCTGATCTTGATTCTTTCACCAATATTTTTTTATTAATTCCAAAAATATTCTCCGTGAAGTTTCAGGTCATTCCGAAAACTTTTATTTCTGCACAAAAATAACACTATGGCAATTCTGCTGAAAACAACGTCAGTCCGGGTTCCATTCAAATCATGCACGTTAGAGTCCAAAACATGGGCAAAAGTGTTTGGAAAAGTGGATACGTTGGAGACATATCAACTCCCCCAAGCTTAAACCTTTGCTTGTCCTCAAGCAATTCAGTTGATAAACTAAAAGTGATAAAGAGAAACTTTTACAAACTCTGTTTGTTGTTGTTGTTGTAAATATGTAAAGCCAGCATTCAAGTTTCCAGCAAGGATTATGAACTAACCATATTGACAATAACACTTAGGTCTCATGTTTACTCATATCAATGGCATAATCAACTAGCGAGCAATAATAATAAATCTCGGATGACAACACTTTCTCAAAACAATCATAATATGATAACAAGATGGTATCTCGCTAGCCCTTCCTGAGACCGCAAAACATAAATGCAGAGCACCCGTGAAGATCAAGGACTGACTAAACATTGTAATTCATGGTAAAAGATATCCAGTCATAGTCATTCTCAATACAAACTAATAGTAATGCATGGATTTGTAGATACGAGGATTTTTAATAAGAGGATGGTGACTCAACATAAAAGTAAATAGATAGGCTCTTCGCAGAGGGAAGCATGGATTTGTAGAGGTGCTAGAGCTCGAGTGTTGAAACAGAGATAAATAATATTTTGAGCGGCACACTTTCATTGTCGACATAACAACCAAGAGATCTCGATATCTTCCATGCTACACACATTATAGGCGGTTCCCAAATAGAATGGTAAAGTTTATACTCCCCCACCACCAACAAACATCAATCCATGGCTTGTCCGAAACAACGGGTGCCCTCCAACTAACAATAGTCCCGGGGGAGGTTTGTTTGCAATTATTTTGATTTAATTGAGCATGGGACTGGGCATCCCGGTACCAGCCATTTTCTCGTGAATGAGGAGCGGAGTCCACTCGTCATGAGAATAACCCACCTAGCATGGAAGATATAGACAGCCCTAGTTGATACATGAACTATTCGAGTATACAAAACAGAATTTCATTTGAAGGTTTAGAGTTTGGCACATACAAATTTACTTGAAACGGCAGGTAGATACCGCATATAGGAAGGTATGGTGGACTCATAAGGAATAACTTTGGGGTTTATGGAAGTGGATGCACAAGCAGTATTCCTGCTTAGTACAAGTGAATGCTAGAAAGAGACTGGGAAATGACCAACTAGAGAGCGACAACAGTCACGAACATGCATTAAAATTAATCAACATTGAGTGCAAGCATGAGTCGGATATAATCCACCATGAACATAAATATCGTGGAGGCTATGTTGATTTTGTTTTAACTACATGCGTGAACATGTGCCAAGTCAAGCCACTCGAATCATTCAAAGGAGGATACCATCCTATCATACCACATCACAACCATTTTAATAGCATGTTGGCACGCAAGATAGACCATTATAAACTCCTAGCTAATTAAGCATGGCATAAGCAACTATAATCTCTAATTGTCATTGCAAACATGTTTCATTCATAATAGGTTGAATCAGGAACAATGAACTAATCATATTTACAAAAACAAGAGAGGTCGAGTTCATACCAGCTTCTCTTATCTCAATCAATCCATCATATATCGTCATTATTGCCTTTCACTTGCACGACCGAACGATGTGGATAATAATAATAATGCACGTGCATTGGACTAAGCTGGAATCTGCAAGCATTTAATTCAAGGGAGAAGACAAGGTAATATGGGCTCTTGGTTAAATTAACAGTAATGCATACAAGAGCCACTTCAACATTTTCATTATGGTCATCTCCTCTCGACCCCCAAAGAAAAGAAAGGAAATAAAACTATTTACACGGGGAAGCTCCCAACAAGCAAAAGAAGAACAAGAAATCTTTTTGGGTTTTCTTTTTAATTACTACTACTGCAGGCATGAAAAGTAAACTAGCTAAAAGATACAACTAATTTTTTTTAGTTTTTTCTCCAGGTTATTGAAACACACAAGAAGAAATAAACTAGCATGGATAGTACAATGAAAAAGTATAAGCACCGACAACTAGAATGAGCGTGTGAACATGAATGTAATGTCGGTGAGAAATACGTACTCCCCCAAGCTTAGGCTTTTGGCCTAAGTTGGTCTAAGCCCACAGCTGGCTTGGCGGATATCCAAAGTTGTAACTGGGGTCATACTGAGATGCAGCGGCTACTGCCTGACGAGCTTCCTCTGAGAGGCGAGTTGCCTCCGTCCTCCTCTCGTACTCGTTCGCCTCCTCTCTGGTTATAACTTATCTCCTTTTTGCCTGAAAGTCAAAGAAAGCAGGAGCAGGGAGAGCAATATGGACAGTGCGACGTCTGTCAAATATTAGTCGGTACTGGAGGGATTGTTCATTCCTCTCAACAAACTAATGGCGAACCATATCATTATAATCTAGATAAGCAAGAGGTAACTCCATATCATTTCCATGTATGGGTACACCAAGATAGTTAGCTACATGAGTTGCATAAATTCCACCAAACAAATCTCCACTTAAACCATTAAGATGCAACCTTTGTGCAACAATAGCCCCCAAGTTATATTGTTTATCACCTAATACCGCGCTTTTGAGGACACAAAGATCTGGAACACACATGTGACAAGCTTCATCTTTACCGTTAATGCATCTACCTATAAAGAGAGAAAAATAATGTATGGCAGGAAAATGAATGCTCCCTAAGGTAGCTTGTATTTCTCTAGATTCCCCCACTGTGATACTAGCAAGAAAATCTTTAAACACAGATTTGCGAGGTTCACCAATATTACCCCACTGCGGAAGTTTACAAGCAGCAGTAAAATCTTCTAAGTCCATGGTATATGATTTATCATAAAGATCAAATAGAACAGTGTGAGAATTGCGCGAGGATGTAAATTTAAACCTTCTCACAAAGGAATCAGTTAGGTAGTGGTATTGGGGGCACTTATCTGACATGAAGCCCTCAAGATTAGCATTACACATATATGTGTCAAATTCCTCCTTAATTCCTCCTTGGACAAAGAAATTTTCTGACCGCCAGTCACAAGGCAGCACTTGAGCTTCTCTTGGTAGTTCATATTCCGGCTCACGTATCGCGAGCCTAGGTTCTTGCTTTCTTGAAGAACCACCTTGGTACATTTTCCTAAACATCTTTCTTCCTCTGAAAATTTTCTGAAATTTTTAGTGACTCAAAATAAAAGTGAACCAAACTCAACAAGATTGATAGCAACTACTCCCACAAGTGCCTAGAGACTATATCATGCATTAGAACTACTAGGGTCCAAATAAATTTGACATGCAAGCTCAAGAGCAGGGTCACCTCAGCAGCAAAAATTTATAATAAATAAAGCACTATAACAAAAACGAATTGGACCATTGGAGGAGTCACATACCGAAGAACAATCCCCCAAAGCAGTTTTGTGAGTGGAGCTTTGAGCAAGGAGATCGAAAATCGCAGCAAAACGACCTAGAACACGAGTTTAAGTTAGGTGGTGATTTTTTTCTGGAGGAAGACTAAGTGTGTGGGTGCAGGAATAAGTGGAGGGGGCCACATAGGGCCCACGAGGCAGGGGGCACGCCCCAGGGGGTGGGCGCGCCCTAGACCCTCGTGGCCAGGCGGTGTGGCCCCCAGGTGTGTTCTCAGTGCTAGATATTCTGCAAAAAATCATATTTCAAGTTCAATGCATTTGGAGAACTTTTATTTTCGGGGTATTTTTTTATTGCATGGATATTTCAGAAAACAGACAGAAATACTAATTTTGCTTTATTTAATCTAAATAACAGAAAGTAAAAGGAGGGTATAGAAGGTTGTGCTTTCTAACTTCATCCATCTCATGCTCAACAAAAGGAATCCACTAACAAGGTTGATCAAGTCTTGTTAACAAACTCTTTCCGAATAACACGAGACCGGAGAATTTTCGAATAACACTAGGTTACCTCAACGGGGATATGCACGTCCCCAATAATAAGAATATCATATTTCTTCTTGACAGTAGGAAGAGGAAATTCAAAACCTCCAATAGTAGTAGTTGAATTTTTTACAATAGAATTGATACTATGGACTTGAGGTTGTTTCCTCGGGAAGTGTACCGTATGCTCATTACCATTAACATGAAAAGTGACATTGCCTTTGTTGCAATAAATAACAGCCCCTGCAGTATTGAAAAAGGGTCTACCAAGGATAATCGACATACTATCGTCCTCGAGAATATCAAGAATAACAAAGTCCGTTAAAATAGTAACGTTTGCAACCACAAAAGGCACATCCTCACAAATACCGACAGGTATAGCAGTTGATTTATCGGCCATTTGCAAAGATATTTCAGTAGGTGTCAACTTATTCAAATCAAGTCTACGATATAAAGAGAGAGGCATAACACTAACACCGGCTCGAAGATCACATAAAGCAGTTTTAACGTAGTTTCTTTTAATTGAGCATGGTATAGTTGGTACTCCGGGATCTCCTAGTTTCTTTGGTATTCCACCTTTAAAAGTATAATTTGCAAGCATGGTGGAAATTTCAGTTTCAGGTATCTTTCTTTTGTTTGTACCAATATCTTTCATGTACTTAGCATAAGGATTCGTTTTAAGCATATCAGTCAAACGCATATGCAAAAAGATAGGTCTAATCATTTCAGCAAAGCGCTCAAAATCCTCATCATCCTTTTTCTTGGATGGTTTAGGAGGAAAGGGCATGGGTTCCTGAACCCATGGTTCTCTTTCTTTACCGTGCTTCCTAGCAACGAAGTCTCTCTTATCATAACGTTGATTCTTTGATTGTGGGTTATCAAGATCAACAACAGGTTCAATCTCTACATCATTGTTATTGCTAGGTTGAGCATCAAAATGAACATCATCATTAACATTATCACTAGGTTCATGTTCATTACCAGATTGTGTTTCAGCATCAAAAATAGAAATATCATTTTGATTCTCAGGTGTGTCAACAACAGGTTCACTAGAAGAATGCAAAGTCCTATCATTTTTCTTTTTCTTCTTCTTACAGGGACTAGGTGCATGAACATTAGTTCTCTGAGAATCTTGCTCAATTCTCTTAGGGTGGCCTTCAGGATACAAAGGTTCCTGAGTCATTTTACCCCCTCTAGTCATAACTCTAACATAATTATCATTTTTCTTGTTATTTAATTCATTGAGCAAATCAATTTGAGCTTTAAGCACTTCCTCTACTTGAGTGGTAACCATAGAAGCATGTTTACTAAAGAGTTTAAGTTCACCTTTAACTCTAGACATATAATCACTCAAGTGTTCAATCATATAAGCATTTCGTTTCAATTGTCTACCAACATAAGCATTGAAGTTTTCTTGTTTAACAATAAAATTATCAAACTCATCTAAGCATTGGATAGCAGACTTATAATAAGGAATATCACCTTCATCAAATCTATAGAGAGAATTTACCTTTACTACCTATGTCGGGTTATCAAGACCATGTATTTCTTCAATAGGTTGTAAATTCTTAACATCTTTGGCTTTAATACCTTTTTCTTTCATCGATTTCTTTGCCTCTTGCATATCTTCAGGACTGAGAAATAGAATACCCCTTTTCTTCGGAGTTGGCTTAAGAGTTGGTTCGGGAAGTGTCCAATTATTTTCATTAGTAAACATATTATTCAATAGTAATTCAGCTTGATCAACTGCTCTTTCCCTGAAAACACAACCAGCACAACTATCCAGGTGGTCTCTGGAAGCATCGGTTAGTCCATTATAAAAGGTATCTAGTATTTCATTTTTCTTGAGAGGATGATCAGGCAAAGCATTAAGTAATTGGAGAAGCCTCCCCCAAGCTTGTGGGAGACTCTCTTCTTCAATTTGCACAAAATTATATATTTCCCTTAAAGTAGCTTGTTTCTTATGAGCGGGAAAATATTTAGCAGAGAAGTAATAAATCGTATCCTGGGGACTATGCACACAACCAGGATCAAGAGAATTAAACCACGTTTTAGCATCACCCTTTGATGAGAACGGAAATAATTTAAGGATATAGTACTAGCGAGTTTTCTCATCACTAGTGAATAGGGTGGCTATATCATTTAATTTAGTAAGATGTGCCACAACAGTTTTAGATTCATAACCATAAAAACGATCAGATTCAACCAAAGTAATTATCTCAGGCTCTACAAAGAAATCATAATCCTTATCGGAAATACAGATAGGTGAAGTAGCAAAAGCAGGGTCATATTTCATTCTAGCATTCAAAGATTTTTCTTTCAGGTTAGCTAATAATTTCTTAAGATCTTATCTATCATTACAAGCAAGAAAATCTCTAGCAGTTTCTTCATCCATAACATAACCCCCAGGCACAACAGGCAACTCATATCTAGGGGGAGAATCTTCACCATCACTTTCATCAATATTATCAGTTTCAATAATTTCATTCTCTCTAGCCCTAGCAAGTTGTTCATCAAGAAATTCACCCAGTGGCACAGTATTATGAAGCATAGAAGTAGTTTCATCATAAGTATCATGCATAGCAGAAGTGGCATCATCAATAACATGCGACATATCAGAATTAATAGCAGAAGTAGGTTTAGGTGTCGCAAGTTTACTCAAAACAAAAGGAGAATCAAGTGCAGAGCTAGATGGCAGTTCCTTACCTCCCCTCGTAGTTGAGGGATAAAATTTGGTTTTCTTGTCTTTCAAGTTCTTCATAGTGATCAACAGATATAAATCTCAAGTGACTCAAAGAATAGAGCTATGCTCCCCAGCAACGGCGCCAGAAAATAGTCTTGATAACCCACAAGTATAGGGGATCGCAATAGTTTTCGAGGGTAGAGTATTCAACCCAAATTTATTGATTCGACACAAGGGGAGCCAAAGAATATTCTCAAGTATTAGCAGTTGAGTTGTCAATTCAACCACACATGTAAGATTTAATATCTGCAGCAAAATATTTAGTAGCAAAGTAGTATGGAAGTAGCGGTAACGGTGAAAAAAGTAACAGTAGTAGTATTGTAGCAATTGTAACAGCAGGAACGGAAAAGTAACTAAGCAAGGATCAATATGTGAAAAGCTCGTAGGCATTGGATAGGTGATGGAGAATTATGTCGGATGCGATTGCTCATGTAACAGTTATAACATAGGGTGACACAGAACTAGCTCCAGTTCATCAATGTAATGTAGGCATGTATTCCGAATATGGTCATACGTGCTTATGGAAAAGAACTTGCATGACATCTTTTATCCTACCCTCCCGTGGCAGCGGGGTCCTATTGGAAACTAAGGGATATTAAGGCCTCCTTTTAATAGAGTACCGGACCAAAGCATTAACACTTAGTGAATACTTGAACTCCTCAAACTACAGTCATCACCGGTAAGATTCCCGATTATTGTCACTTCGGGGTTAACAGATCATAACACATAATAGGTGACTATAGACTTGCAAGATAGGATAGAGAACTCACATATATTCATGAAAACATAATAGGTTCAGATCTGAAATCATGGCACTCGGGCCCTAGTGACAAGCATTAAGCATAGCAAAGTCATAACAACATCAATCTTAGAACATAATGGATACTAGGGATCAAACCCTAATAAAAGTAACTCGATTACATGATAAATCTCATCCAACCCATCACCGTCCAGCAAGCCTACGATGGAATTACACACGCACGGCGGTGAGCATCATAAAATTGGTGATGGAGGAAGGTTGATGTTGACGATGACGACGGATTCCCCTCTTCGGAGCCCCGAACGGACTCCAAATTAGCCCTCCCGAGAGAGATTAGGGCTTGGCGGCGGCTCCATATCGTAAAACGCGATGAATCCTTCTCTCTGATTTTTTTCTTCCCGAACGTGAATATATAGAGTCGGAGTTGAGGTCGGTGGAGCTCCAGGGGGCCCACGAGGCAAGGGGATGGCCCCCCACCCTCGTGGACAGGGTGTGGGCCCCCTGGTCTTGATTCTTTCGCCAGTATTTTTTATTAATTCCGAAAATATTCTCCGTGAAGTTTCAGGTCATTCCGAAAACTTTTATTTCTGCAGAAAAATAACACCATGGCAATTCTGTTGAAAACAGCGTCAGTCCGGGTTAGTTCCATTCAAATCATGCAAGTTAGAGTCCAAAACAAGGGCAAAAGTGTTTAGAAAAGTGGATACGTTGGAGACATATCACTGATCGCTGGATTTGTGGCGTTTTTTGGGTAGCGGGAATGGACCAAGTTTGAATTTGCGACGCCTTGGCGGCAGCACCTGCGGGCGTGGCTGGGACCTAGATCGCCCCCAGGGCCTAAAAATCGACGGGCGAGCGCCCGAAAGAGCGCCGGCCTATACGCTGGGGGGCCGAACGAGTGGAGATGCTCTTAGCGCTATGTCCCTAACATTGTAGTCCCTCCAATCCAATCCTAACTAATGTGTATATTTTTTTCGTTTTCCCCTCAATCCTCTGCGTTGTCCAGTGATCAGCCATAGTTTCGAATCATGCCCCTGTTTTAGGTTCGCATGCAATTTCTCATAATTACTCGCATGCAGAGAGATAGGTTTATGCAGACATGCAGGAAATAAAATCTGCAGGCGCATGGAAAAAGAGTGAAGAAAATATCTTTTTTTTGCGAGAAACTTCCAATTTATTTATTTTCAATCATGGCAGTACAAAGAAAAACAGATGTAATAAAAATTACAACCATGTCTTGTTGGCACTAAGGCGGATGAAATGATAAAGAATTAGATGATGCCCCACGCATTGTTGTGGGAACTCTTAGTCGATTGGGGAGATCGGGGTGGCCTGGTCTGTGGATTGGCAGCATGGGGGCTGCTGACCTGGGCCAGTAATGGTGGTTGTCCTTGTGGTCTTCTCGCGCCAAACTGTTGATGTACCTGTTTTCGATCCTCTTCAATCTGGCCGATGGCGAGTTCCGGATTTCTCGACCGGAGATCTACAGATTGGCGCAAGACGCCCCTGATTTTCTGGATCAGATGTTATTCAGCCAGGCACATCTGTGTATATGCCCGTGCGGTTTATGTGGGTGCGGCGCGAAGCTCCACTTTTTGTCCATACCATTGGACATGTCTACTCTATATTTCCATGGTCTTGAGAGAGGCGGAGAATGTCATGGCGGATGCGATTGGAGGATTAGAAGAGATGGAGGAAAGGTACTTTGGATGTGATGAAGACTTGAGCTTTGTGTTTAGTAACTTGTAGCAGCGGCATCTACAAGTGGGGGCGATGGCACTGGAGGTCTTCAGTCTTGGTGGAGCTCCTCGAGTACCGAGTCTTGATTCTATGTGTGAAAACCCAAGGTCTGGCCTTCATTGGTTGTGCCTGACAATGCTCTTGTTGAAGGCATTGTTTTTAGAAATCGGACTTTCTCCAGGGTGAAAACATAAGATCATTGATCGAGCGACGACAATGCTTGTGCTCTGTTCCTTTCTTGGAGGCGTCGTCTTTGAAGGACCTCTTTTGCGGTCGGGTGGTGGTTAGTGTGTTACTGCAGCGAGTGACTGATGACTTCGTGGGGCTATTTTTCCTTTCCTTTTTCTTTTTTGGTTGTCTGCATCCTCAATGTCTAGTTGGACATTCTGTTGTTGCAGAGGCTGGGTGTAATTGGTAACTCGCGATATTAATTTATTCTCTTTGTAAAGAATATATGATAGTACATAAATTGGATCCTATGTTTGCATAGTAGATATATGATCTTAAGATGAAAAAACTGAAATAGACACAATTCTTGGAGTGTAATCATAAAGATAGCGAAATGTGTATTATGTGATATTTTTTATTAAACATAGTGGTATGGCATAATTAATCTCATATAATTTACATACATACCAATGTATATATACACAGGAAGTACAGATATTCTAAATTGGAGAAGACACAAAAGGTTATGTGCAAACTGTCATCTTGAGATACATATTGTGTATTGTTTGTGACTCCTGTTGTAAATCAATCTTCTGCATTTTACTATGTATGTTGTACGAATTATAATCTTATGCATTTTACTATGTATGTTGTACGAATTATAGCCAAGTAGGTACCACTATCAACCAAATTTTTAAAAGTTGAGTGGAAAGAACACTACCTGAGCAATCAAATGCACAATAATGACATCCAGATATTCTCCCCCAATTTTTAGAACCCTACCCCGCTCCTAACCCTACCCGCTCCCATGCGGCGCCACCGCCGCCGCACCGGAGCGCAGCTGCCGGCCATCTCCCGTTCACTCCAGTGCACACCCACTCCCCGTCGCCGCTGCCAGGGGCGTCGCAGGCAAAGCCTGTGTGCCGCAGTGGCGGCGGCGACATTTCTCCTCGGCCAAACGATTCGGCCAGGACGGCGGCTGTCCACGATGGCCGGGTCTACAATAGTGGTGCTGGGCGGCGGTAGACATGTAGGTGGTGGTGTTCGGCACGGGTCGAGCGGGGGCGGCTTGGGTACCCGATCTAGGTCCAGAAGGGCCTCAGGCGGGCCGCACTTGCTAATGTCGTGTAACATCCTGTCAGTGGCAGGCTACCCCTAGGATCGACCAGCATCACGAGGACGCCGGGGGCTCCGGCCCTAGGCATGACGGTGGTGGCCGCCTCCTTCGTCGGAGATGGTCAACCTGAGGCTGGGTTGTCGGATCTCCAGATCTATCATCTAGTCCTAGCTGCGAGTTGGGGAGACAGAGTTGCCGGTGAAAACCGAGCCGATGGCAGCATCTTCCGTCGTTATCTTGATGAAGGCATCGTCCTGTAACTTCTGTCGACCCACTTTTGCTGCTTCGGGGAAACCCTATGATCTGGTCATCTAGATCGGACGATGGCGGTACTACGGTGTTGTTACTTTCTTGGAAGCATCGTTTGTGGAGTAGCGCTGCAAGACAGAGGAAGGAGGTGGAGCGGGTAAGTTTTGCACGGAGCTTCGGTTGAGATCTCAAGTCATGCCTGGCCGATAGGTGCTACACTGTGTCATGCCTGCAGGGCGGTGGTGCCGT